>NC_134412.1:12567872-12832872 GCF_038048845.1 Mixophyes fleayi | reverse complement strand
AATTCCGACATGGACAGTTCACCCTATTGGCACTGTCCAAGTGACTAGGGGGTCTATTTATTAAAGTTTTTCCCACCGTTAAAATCCTTATGTATTAATCTAGCATAGCAGCAGATATCGGAGATATCTGCTGCTTTGCACCCATTAGCGTTTTTCTGAGCACTCCCCATAACAATGTATGGGGAGTGCTCAGTAACGCTATGTATTAAAGACTGGCAGGTGAAGTATTTCAGGGAGCTGCGAGCTGAAATTCAGCGAGTAATTACCGTATTAACGGTAATATTTTTCGAGCGCAGGATTTTCACCCGTCTCGCTAACAATTGAATACCCCCCTATATACTTAAATACTTAAACGCTTTAAATGTGTTGGTCACAATTACGTGACAACACAGCCCCCAAAGTATCAAACATCTATACCCTCATGCTCATCAACTACAAACATTTAATTTTTGTTTTGTTTTTGTCTTGTCAGACTTCATCCAACTTTACAGTCATCCTATCACACCATCACATTTGTAATAATAATTTATCACAGACATCTGCCCACCTGATTGACAATTTGAGAACCATTACAGACTTGAGACGGGAGACCAATATCCGTTATGCAGATTACTGCTTGTATTGGGGCCACTGGTTAATCGTGCAAAGCATAACACAGTTATGTTTGTAATGTTTCGCCATCATTTGTTGAGTCAAGACATTTTCTTATAGCATATTATATAGACATAAAGGACCTGAGTCATTAAGGAGAAATGAGCATAAAAAAAGGAGTAACTTTGCACCTGGGAAAAACCATGTTGCATTGGAGATCAATTTAAAATTATGCGGACAGATGTATAGTTGGAGTCGTGCATGTCCTAGATCAACTTTACATTTCAGTGTACAAATAAAGCTATCAAGTATTTATGTGCTACATGAAAAAACAGCCAGTAATTAACTTATGTGCAAAATAATAAACTCATTTGCACCCCTTGTATTGTACCATGGTTTGTCCCGGAGAACAGTTACTCTTTTTTTTTGCCTTACTTTCCTTTATGACTCCGGCCCAAAGTTCTTAAATTCTACTTACGAAGTGACGTAAGGAGCATATAATAAACTGGGTAATGAAAAACAATATAATACTTAACAGGATTCTACTGAAATAAGTATTTTTCATTGCTGGATAGTATGCGTTGGTGCTGGTTCATCGTTAGAAATATAGTAGGACTATTCAATAAGCATCCGGTTTTAAGAAGATGATGTTGATTCATCTTGAGTTAAAAATATAAAAAAAAACGGTAGTATTCAGCCCACGATTATGCAGCAAAGGGGATTTTTCAAGCCGCTCAATGCAAAATTTAGTTTCCTTAATATGAGCCATACGTAGATCATAAACACGAGACATGATTTCTGGGGTTACTGTTCACACCCACTTGCTGCAATGACACCGGGAATGAGTGTAATGGAAAACGTCATTTTATCGTTCTCTCAGAAAACTTTCACTTTTTGTATCGTTGATTCCTACAGAATAGCAAAAACTCCACTAACTTTGTGCGTGCTAAGGGGAAAGTCCCGCGCCAACGTTTATTTCTCACTCATAATGTTTAGATGGGTAGTGTCATAAAAAAATGACGATCAGTTATTGTTATTATTTGGGCAGAATTTATGACGTTTTAATCTGCCTTCTCAAGACTTTCTTAACTTGTGCGTGTAAAATATATATCACAGTGCGTGTGTTGTTTCTCTTACCCATTTCGACAGTCTGCGTTGACCTGTAGGCACACATGCGCTGGGAAAATGGGTAGGCTGCACAAAAGCTTCGACGTAGAATTTGTTACTTTTTTTTTTCACGCAGGAACAACGTTATCAAAATGTAAATGTTGTGCTAAAATTTTGGAAAACCACGGTGGGAACGAGCCCATAAGAAGCCATTTGTCCTATTTTTAATGTGGTTTCCCGGCGTAGCTAGTGGCTAAACAGCGGATAGGTCCCTTAGGCTCGCCCAATCATTGTCCGGATTGACCAACCTATTGAAATGGTTTTTGTTGTCAGACATGTTTGGCTCACACAGTACTTCTACCTCATCTACATCAAAGTTCCTTCACCAATCGCCATCCAGCTCTCTCCTTTCTCAGCCTGATACCAGTGTGTAGTAGGCTTAAGAAGAAAGAGAGCCTGCTGGTGATTGGTGGAAGGATTTCCTTTAATGTAGGGGAGGAGGGAGGTACTGTGTAGGCAGGGTATGACTGACAGCCCTGACACAGACCAGACACCTGTAGGTGGATGTGCGGAGTGTCATCGTGCTAATGAGGTTGTTGACAGGCAGAACCTAAAAGTGGTAGGGAGCAGGGAAGGGACGTACGAACACAGCAATTAGTGTACATTACGGGACCGATTTAGAGCAAATCCAGCTGCTTGGTCCAAAAATCTGTCTCTTGATCATCATTCTATGAATTTCAAATATCTAGATACATTATTATTACACAAATTGTTTCTTAGACTGAGGATAAACGAAGGCACCTATTTTTACTTCCTATCATCTTAGTAATCATGTAAAAACTTGTCCAATTCAACATAAATATGTTTTATTAGCAATTATTAACTCACAAGCTTGCAAGTTTTTTTTTTTCCTAACTAGCTTGCGTGGGTCTGACACACCGGGACCCAGCGCTGCAGTGCATTGTGGGGCGCAGAGTCTTTAGTGCGCTTGGCGTCTCCTTAGGAGACAGGCCAAGCGTTGTCAAGGCAGTGACCACCATCACCATGGATTCCAACCATGCTCATTAAGGAACGCATTCACAAGCTTACAGATCCTGACAGCGCTTCCATGCTGTACTTTATTATGTCAAAATATCAGTGCTAAAAATACAATAGTAATCAGGTTTGGATAAAAAGTACTTTATAGTTATTAAAGAGTCTACTAATTATCATCTGCTTAACGGTGTCATTATTTATGCCTTGAGATCCCCTTGAAATCCATTTGTTGTGGTGTAATTTACCAGGCAGTAGCCATTCCTTTGGGCTTCTGAGTGAGGGATCCAGTGTGGTTTACTAATGCCAGATTACCCATGATCCTCTGTAAATTCAGGTCAGAACACTTCACTGTTAATTTTTAACATTGCATTTCTTATGAGACACTAGAGTACGTCTCACTAAATCAGTGTTGGCTCACCTGTGACACTCCAGGTGTTGTGAAACTACAAGTCCCAGCATACCCTTCCAGTAATAAGCTGCTATATATTGGCAAAACATGCTGGGACTTGTAGTTTCACAACACCTGGAGTGTCACAGGTTAGCCAACACTGCATTAAATAAATCCATTTTGATGCCATAATGTAATATTAAGTAAATGTGAGAAATGGTAGAGAGTGTGAATACTTTTTTATTGCCACTGTATGTGTGAGTGGCTCTGTCTTGCGACCTTGCATTGCGAGCAGGGGTCATGTTTACATACAAGGTAAACAAGGTATAGTTCCTAAAGTAAAAAGTGACTTTCCCACATCCTAAATCAATATCACCAGGAGGCATGTCTGCAATTAGGCCTCGTTACCATGGCAGCAGACATGGAGTCTAACCTCCCAGCAACCCTCACACCCTCTAGCATACTGACCTGCTCTCCCTGTCTGACCAAATTACACCTCCTGGACTCCTCCAGGTGGAAAATGCAGCGCGCTGTCTACAGTACCTCTCGGAGAGCACACTTCATTTAATCAATGCTACCAATGTCTTGACCTGATTTGTATCAACAGGTCTTATGCTGAGAGGGAGAGTGCTGACGTAGTTATATGCTGAGTTATGGAAGCGTTTATTTTACTGACAATATAATACACAGAACTTCCAAATATCTCTCTTTTTTTTTTTTTTTAAGATTCAAAAACCTTCTGTGTCTTCTGGGTGCGATGTATTGGTCATTTCCCCAAATTGCCTTGTGGCCAATAGCAGCCACTCATTTAATTGATAGCTTTTATTATACTTTTATATCCTAAAGTGTTTTCTTTTTAGAACGTATCCATCATTTTGAGATTAAAAAAACGACACCCATATCATTATTAGGTATTTATATATAGCGCCTCTAATTCCGCAGCGCTATACAGGAAACTCACATCAGTCCCTGCCCCATTGGAGCTTACAGTCTAAGGTCTAGATTTACTAAGCTGAGGGTTTGAAAAAGTGGGGATGTTGCCTATAGCAACCAATCAGATTCTAGCTATCATTTTGTAGAAGGTACTAAATAAATTAAAGCTAGCATCTGCTTGGTTGCTGTAGGCAACATCCCCACTTTTTTAAACCCGCAGCTTAGTAAATCTAGCCCTAAATGACCTAACCTACACACACAGACTGAGAGACTAAAGTCAATTTTGATAGCAGCCAATTAACCTACCAGTATGTTTTTTTGGAGTGTGGGAGGAAACCGGAGCACCCGGAGGAAACCCACGCAAACACGGGGATAACATACAAACTCCACACAGATAAGACCACTTAGGCCATTAAATCCACTCCCTATTTCTCATATTAAGGAATTATGGGAATATAAGAATTGCTAAGTATGTGCGGCTCCACCTGATTGGAAACATCACTACAGCTTTCCAGTAAGATGCAGCCTATCCTTTTGCTCTATCTAATAACAAGGGGTCCAAAATTTTGCAAGTGGTTTGGGCCTATGATAACTGGGAGAAGCCATTATAGTATAACCATTATGAAAAAGTGAGTGTTGCATTTAAAACAATTTCTACCCAACATTCTCCCTACAGAACGATGCGTGTGTCTGTGTGTCTGGGAGGGGTTAATGCCAGGGGGACCCACAGTTTAGGAGAACTATGCTCTACCAGATCTGCTCTTTCCAGGAATTGAAAACTAGGAGAGGTTCAAATATCACTTTGTACATTTCTGCTACAGAGCTCTGTCTGCTCAGACCCTGCATTACAAACCAGTCGAGTTTGAAATGCATTTTACAATGACATTTAAGGTAGTAACTACTTAAATCTTCAGACCTGGGTTGCATTTAAAGTTAATTTTTTATTTTATGGAAGAATTGCAAATCCTGCCCAAAATAACGCAAGATAAAAAGATAAAACCACTGAACACCAAATGCACTTGCCCTCATCCCCTAAAGAAACCTTTAGTGCGTGGTGCTTAGATGGTTGAGAAGGCAGCACCAGGTTGCGTTGGGTTAAGGATAATTACATAAGCTAATTACAGGGGGCAAAGGTTAATGAAGTTGGGGTGAGCCCCAGGAAAGCCTGAGTACAATTTAAAGAAACCAATTAGAAATAATTTTCCTGGAACAATCAATAAGTGAAGAACGACTCTCGGCCCGATGGCTGTTTGACCATAATCCCTCCTGACCATCAATTTCCTAAATGTCACATCCATCAATCTCTGGAGTAATCTGTACCAACTCTGCACAAATCCCGTCTCACAAATGCATCAGACTAAGGAGAATATTTATACGATCAATTTCATTCCTTATCACAAAGATAAGGAATGAAATATCGTGACTGTTTATAAAAGTTCTTCTTTTGGAACAGCAGCCATGAAAAAAGGCTTAGTGGTTAACACTTCTGCCTCACAGCACTGGGGTCATGAGCTTGATTCCCGACCATGGACTTATCTGTGAGGAGTTGGTATGTTCTCCCCATGTTTGCGTGAGATTCCTCCGGGGGCTCCGGTTTCCTCCCGCACTCCAATAACATACTACTAGGTTAATTGGCTGCTATCAAATTACCCTTAGTCTCTGTGTATGTTAGGTGTTTTAGATTGTAAGCTCCAATGGTGCAGGGACTGATGTGAATGAGTTCTCTGTACAGCGCTGCGGAATTAGTGGCGCTATATAAATAAATAGATGATGATGATGATGTCCTCTATGGTTACTATCGCACACTTGCGAACTCCCGAATTCCGGGTAGGTCTCTCGGACTCCCGGGAGAACAGGCAATACTCCCGCATCCTTCCCCCTTCCTAGTGAAGGAATTGCGTCATTTAGGTCCTGCTCCCTACGACAAAATTTTGGTATCATCAATTGCCTAAGTGACAATTGTCCGTGACTCGTCCCCCTGCCACGCCCCCCTTCCGGGATCTCCCGGAGTCAAAAAAAGAAAAGTAGGCGAGTACGCACTATAGCAAAGCGGCCACCTTTGCGATCGTGAGCAGGTAGCTGCGGATCTACCCACACGCTCTCCCCATTAGGATTCAATGGCTAATGTCGGCTTCAGCTAAGGTTAGCCATGGGCGACAAGTTCTGAGAGTTTCAGACATCTATGGCGACTGCTTTTGAGGGCGAAGAATCAATATCTTCTGCGATGCCCGATTTATAAATTTCAACTATGCTTAAAAATGCGGCTGTCCCCTGAAAACTGTCGTTTTTGGGGGATTTTTATGTAAAAACTGATTGACAAATAGGAACCTAAATATGTTTTGCCAACTTTGTCTACTAAGTTGATATTTTCTTTACCAGATATTTAATTTTTCTGTATTTTTCCCACGAATACTCAGTGATCAAAAGTGTTGTATGTTCATAAAGCTGTATTTTAGGTGGGATTATGTTTGTGTTAATGGATTTAAGTGACCATAATGCTTGATCTCCCTTTTACATTACAGCCTATATTCACAGATGTTTTGGAGTTAAACAATTCTTTGACTTTCCCAGTAATCCCTCCCACTCGGCGGCTGTGTGTTTTGGCGGGATGGTTTCTGAGTAATTTGGGAGGGAATAACATTGAAACCTCTAATGTGATGATTCACCTGCAAATCATTTCAGTAAATCCCTCTAATATCGCACATTTCTCCAATTTCTATAGCCCTCGACAAGCCATCATTGACTAATGCTCTGTCGGCTCCCCGAATGCTTTGTAAGTGCTTGTTAACTAATTCTCCCAAAGTCATTCTTTGCATTCAAAAGTGGAAACCGCAAACTGTTTGCCCAGAGGCTAATCCACCATCTTGTAAATGTCATCAGCTACTGTAGTTTGCTCATCAGATTCAGTGACAGCGCTCGCTCTTCATAACGCCACCTTAAAACACTGATTACGACTGGTGCTATAGCAAGGGAGGCATTATAAAGAGGGCAGCACAGTGGCCTAGTGGTTAGCACTTCTGCCTCACAGCACTGGGGTCATGAGCTCGATTCCCGACCATGGCCTTATCTGTGTGGAGTTTGTATGTTCTCCCCATGTTTGCGTGGGTTTCCTCTGGGTGATCCAGTTTCCTCCCACACTCCAAAAACATACTGGTAGGTTAATTGGCTGCTATCAAATTTGACCCTAGTCTCTCTCTGTCTGTGTGTGAGTGTGTGTCTATATTAGGGAATTTAGACTGTAAGCTCCAATGGGGCAGGGACTGATGTGAATAAGTTCTCTGTACAGCGCTGCGGAATTAGTGGCGCTATATAAATTATGATGATGATGATTACATGCAATGGAATGTAAGCTTTTTTTTTTGTCCAGAGAGTATACCTGGTGATGCATTAAAGGGATAGTACTTGTCTTACAGATGCAATAATTCCAGATTAAGGCCTGTTTTTACTAGCGGCATATTATCTAATATTTGGTTATTATATTAATGCATCTCTGCCCATAAACTGAGCAGAGCTAACCCATACTTACCGACTTCTCGAAGTCGGCGTTCGGGAGCTGCCGGGGAGGAGGTGAGCGTGCTGGGCGGGACTCAGAAAGTTGCGGCATTTTGGCCCCGCCCTGCAACGTAATGACGCAAACGTGTCAGATGCCGCGATTGTCAGGGAATCGCAGCATTTTGGATCTAATTCTGCCCACTTCACGAGGAAGAGGGCAGATGCGGGTGGCTGGCATACTCTCCTGGACATTCCAGGAGAGTTGGCAATTATGAGCCAACCTTTACCACCACACAGGTGGCAGAGGATTGTAGCGCATGGAAGAGGTAGTACATAGGTCACATGGTAACGATTAATCTCTTTAGTCTGTGCGCCTTCGGTCTGGCTACGTTCCTCCCCGGACAAGCCCCCAGCTTATGATTGTGCAAAGCAGTAGAGATTAGACAACTATGGTGTGGGAATGCAACACTCTTTCCTCAATATTTGCCTTAGTACGTAAACCCCAAAGTTGTCCGTTAAGCAATGTAAAAATTTAATGGGAAGAAAAATACAATACAAGAACCCTAACCTAAAAATGGAAGTCTTCTGGTGTTTTACCAATATTTTCCTAACGTCCTCCTGCACCCTAGCTGGAGCCCTGCAGCAGTTATTTTCGGGGGGCTTGGCCAGTTCTGGAATACAGAACCAGTAAATCAATAACGCTCACTATATTTTAGTGGCAGCGGAGAGGGGGGCGGTGTGAGCGGGAGGACCTATCAGAAACCTAATGATTGGAGCTTGTGATTGGTCCTCCTTGGCCAAACTCCCCCCTACCTCTTTTGACTGAAAAATTGTGATTCATATTTTTTTACACAGTAAAAGGGAGAAGAATTTCCATGGAAATTCATTATTCCATCAAATTGGACTGTGCAGTCAGATGGCATCCACACCTTTTAGCTAGCGTCCTTGCTGAAAATCAACAGGGTATTTAATTTAGAACCACAACAGGTTCATGATTATCAGCGTACAGAAAGTGTAATGGTTAATGACCTCAGGGTTAGGCGAGGATGAATAGAAGGTGTTATTGTAGAGATTAGAGGTGACTGTATATAGACCATAAGCACTGCCATTTTTCACTTTGCAGATTTATATATGATCAGATATGGAATATGTGGCGTTGATAGAAAAATGATCAGATGAAGAACGAACACATTAGACTTTTGTTGTATGCTTAGGACACACACGCTTTACATGAATTCAATTCAACCACTTTGGATTAAAATTTGCAATCCTTCCCCGATTTCATCCATTATTTATTCATTTCAAACATCTACATATGATAATATTTAATCTATTGTCGCCCACATACATTTTGATGTTCTTAGAACAAGAACACTTGGATCTTAAGATCGGATCTCAACGTGAATGGCCAGATTAGGACGCTGTATATAGAGGCGCAGGAAACATATGGCGTCACAGCTCAATTTAGTCTTATACAGAAGAAAAACACAGCTTTAAATAAATATTTAAGCACCTAATTTGGACCATATATGCATGGGCTCTTTAGCAGTCGCCTACCATTTGTACCGAAAGGGATTTGCCACCTTTCTTTCTTAAACCCTCCCGTCCTCCCACATTAGCACCTAGTGTGGATGTCCCTCAACAGGGGCAAACGCAGGATTTGTAGACGGGGGTTTCCACACCACGCAGCCAGTGGGCGTGACCAGCATGAATGGGGGCGTGGCTATAATTTTAGACAGTGCTTGGCTGCTCTCCAACTTTTCCTGTCCCCATAATATACATGGGCAATGCTGCGTGCACTACTGTTGCACGCAGCTCTCCCTTTTCAAGCAGAGCTGTGTGAAGCAGGGGCAGGGTCCAGCCACCTCAATTATACAGTCCCCCAGGCTTGGAGAAGGGTTTCCAGGCCCTAACCCTAACCCCCCTCGGTTTGCCTATGCTCAACTGGAACTCTGCCGGCCCTGGAACTTACAGGTAGTGGGAACATTTACTTGGAAGTCCCTGCAATGACCTATGAGTTCCAAAGAAAATGGCACAAGGCCATAAATGACAGCCGGTTCCTAATTGAACGGTTTCAGCATTAGTCCAATCAGGAGCCGGCTGTCATTTCTAGCCATGCGTCGAATCCCTTCATCCTTCTAAGCTTATAGATTATGGCAGAACATGACCAGTAAAGGCCGCTACAAATACCTTGACCCAACTGCTCTTCAGAAAACGACTGGGGTTTTAAGTGTGGGTTCCCCACCAATTTCTAAAGGGGAAACTCCTGGTGCAACATATAGCATGTTGTAGCCCACATTATTCTATAGAATTGATTGGTATATTACTGGTAATGAAACACAATCTCCCCTTACAAATGTTGATAGAAGAAGTGTATTTACAGTAAATGCAGTAAGTGTTATTATATTATTACGAATGTTAGATTTTATCAAGAAAAGGGGATTTCTTTTTGTACTTGTACTGTTTAGGGCCAGATTTAGACAATCTACGACCACAGTCTAGGATGAGAACCATTGAGAAGGTGTCGATTTCTTCTCAGAAATGTTAAGTCATCCAGCCAGCGGCAGAAGGTGGGTGCATTATGTGCGTCATGCTGATGCTTATTCCTGCAGCTTACAGAATGCCTACATCCATGGTGAATAAGTGAGAGAAAGGAGTCTAAGTGGCAACCGCTTGTCAGCATCGTGACCACCTTTCACCGATCAGTGACATTTCCCTTCATCCTAAGAGCAGATCTTGGGATAACCGGAGAACTAAATCTATCCTTTGTCTACCGCCTCGTCCTTCTCACATCACCTGTGCTCGGGCCTCATCAGCAGTGCAGGTGTTGGGAATCCTCTCTGGGAATCACGGATTGCCGCCTCAAAGTGAATCCACCACAGATGAAACCATATGCGTTAGAAGATGCTGAAAACATGACCCTGCTGGTGAGGACAGACAGGCTTAGGAGCCAGTGATGTAGACAAATCCTTATTTGTTTGAAATTCTTTTCACACCTCCATAACATGAAGCTATTTCTAGGCTCTTTTCCCATAACGCCAGCCCCTTAGTTCTCTATCAGCGTTTCTTCATCTCTCTCTACCCCCTTTGACCACATTGTCAAGCAAACGTCAAGGTAATCTAGACTTCAGATTTTGGTGATTGCATTTACCAGTTTCCAACCAGTTACTTGACACAGACACTGAAATTAAAATCTATAGTCCCATGTGTGGAAAATGGTAGAATATGCTGTAGGCATGAAAATGTGCTTATACGTAGTGTAACCTACCAGATAACTCCTCTATTTATTTTGTAGACCTATTTTTAAAAGGACAGTAATGGGGCTACAAACCTCAATTATAATTTGGGGTATATGTATCAAAGCTTCTAAAAAGCAAAAGTGGAGGTGTTGCCCATAGCAGTCAATCAGATTCATCTGGTAGAGTCTAGAACATGACAGCTAGAATCTGATTGGTTGCTATGGGCAACACCACCACTTTTCCTTTTTAGCAGAGAAAGAATGTAGATGCTAGATCTGGACATATCCCGAAAACATCAGGTCATCAATGTGTTATGGCTTGCGACCACCTAGATGAGCTTTTAGAACAGGTAGGGTAGAGATCTTCACCTATAGCAGACACCTTTCCCTGTAGCGCTTTATATGCTCACAGGTACTCAGATGCCCCCAGGTCTTATGCTCACAGAAGTAAAAGCTCATCAAAGATGGCCGCAGTGCAGGTGGAATTAGAGGCGCTGGCCTAGTCAGAGGTTACAGGCAAGTAGCGGAGTCCAGTAAACATGCCAAATGGTCAGGGCAACTAGCGAAGGTTCATAGTCTAGGTACAGGCAGAAGGTCAGGGCAACAAGCGATGGTTCGGAGTCCAGGTAACAGGCAGAGGGTCATACACAGAAAAGCAATCCAAGGAATACACCAACACAGCACAGAGCAGGAAAGCAAACAGAGAATCTGAACACTGTAACCGGCAGGGAGGCTAAGCCCTCCCTGCCTTAAATACTAATACTGGCCAATCAGGGCTTTGCCCTGTTAAACACTCCCAGGCAGGGGTGATTGCTAAACAGTGCCTAATCAGTCCGCAGACTTGGAAGAGCACGCCCTGCTGCCCTGTATTGCCGGGGCACAAGCGCAGACATCTTGGCGTCCGGCTGTTGCCCTGGCAACGGTCGGCCAAATCCAGGAAGTGACGTCCCAGTCATCATGGAGACGGCCGGGATGCCAGAGGAAGGCAGAAGAGAGTTGCGGCGGTGCCCGCGGCCGCCACGTCTCCTGACACAATGCACCTAAAATTTACTGCTGGCACCTAACTATAAGGAACCATTTCTATTGCTGACAAGGGATTCACATCTTCCCGGCTCCTTATAATATCCTGCTGGCTCCTAAATTTTACTAAAATGGCTCCTGAATTCTTGTGCATTAGACATAGTTTTATGTTCCCCTCAGTGCAGACTATGAGCAATCGGTGCTGTCTGACACCTCTGTTCCAAACTCTGTCATATTTCCTGACCTTTCCAGTCCTTGCCACACACCCAGTGACGTCATACACATCCCCTGTCACAACTCTACACCCACAAGCTGTTTTTGTATTGTGAGAGCATTGTCAACCTCAATAAGATTGACAGGAGGGCTCTGGGAGGAGATACGCGGAACACCTAATAATGGAGCAGTACTAAATAGGGAGGTAGACTTGCTATCGCCAATACAGAAGCCAGGTAACGTTCTAATGTAATAACTACGGGCCTGATTCATTAAGGATCTTAACTTGAGAAACTTCTTATTTAAGACTCCTGGACAAAACCATGTTACAATGCAAGGGGTTCAAATTAGTATTTTGTTTTGCACATAAGTTAAATACTGACTGTTTTTTCATGTAGTACACAAATACTTGATAGTTTATTTGTACACTGAAATTTAAACTTGATATTTGTGTGCTACATGAAAAAACAGTCAGTATTTAATTTATGTGCAAAACAAAATACTAATTTGCACCCCTTGCATTGTAACATGGTTTTGTCCAGGAGACTGAAATAAGAAGTTTCCCAAGTTAAGTTCCTTAATGAATCAGGCCCGTAGTTATTAACTACGTTAGACAGATACAAAGGGATAAATGATAATAATAAAGAGTTAGGGTCCTATAAAGGATATTTCGAAATGAGCACACAGTTCTGCATTAAGGGACACAGACCTCTCTCTGTTGTTTTGCCCAAGAGCTGTATTAAAACCAGTGTGTCCATGTTATAGTTATAGAAAATATTCACACGCGTGTGTGGGACTGTGTCAGCAGGACAGGCTCCAATGTGTTTTAAAAATAACCTAGTTTATGATTTATGACCGGTATGTAAATGTTTACAGAGCTTTCTCTATTTAGATCTTAAATCTAATGTTAACATTAAGCCTATTGATATGTTACCACAACTGATGGCCGAACAAATATTTACAATACAAAATATTAATCATAGTAATCATATTGGGCCTAATTCATTGAGGAAAGTAAGGCAAAAAAATGAGTAAGTATTCTCCTGGACAAAAACCATGTTACAATGCAAAGGGTGCAAATTAGTTTATTATTTTGCACGTAAGTTAAATACTGGCTGTTTTTTCATGTAGCACACAAATACTTAATAGATTTGTTTGTACACTGAAATTTACAGGTGATCTAGGACATGCCCTACCCCAAGTATAAATCTGTCCCCGCATTTTAAATTTACAACCCCCTTCAATGCAACATGGTTTTGCCCAGGTGCAAAGTTACTCCTTTGATTGCTTTACTTTCCTTAATGAACCAGGTCGGAATGTTTAGTCTCAGTTCTTAGGGTCTGTTAGCGCTCTTTGCTGATGGAGACAAGTGTCAAGATAAGAGGCCATCTTATCCATCCCATCTATCTATTGGGCACCCTCTGTTCTGATAACATTTGGAGTTTTTTGGTTATTATATAGCCATACATTTGTCATTTTCTATACTTTTCAATGTATGGTAGCGTCCTGCAGTCAGAATATAAAATGTCAAATTCGATTTGTTTTATCGATATGAGATTTCTGTGTGGGCAGGTCCATTGTGTCTATAAGAGTCTCACTTGGTAATAATCTCATCTTTGATCACTCAGTGGTCCTATGTAGATTCTAAGCTGTAGCCTACTGCTCAATCAGTTGACTAGTGATCGTACTGCCAGCTATTTTATATAACTGAAATTGTCAATCCATTGACACTAAGCGAGACAAGCAACAGAGATAACTTCTGCAGCTCTCAAAAGTAGGACCTTGGTGCAATATGTTAACAATAGAAGCTAGGCAACATGATATATATCCTTAACTCTAAGTAAAAATTCTAATTATACCCAATTTTAATAGTAGCGTCTCTATTACCACTGGTAATTATGTCCATAATAAACACAGGAGGACTTGAAACTGAACCTGCGGCAGGATAATATGTTACTCATTCCTAAGTGATTCAGTATCTCGTGAACAGTGAAAGCACCAGATCCCCGATTTGTACTTCCTATTTAAAGGAGTGTTGTGGCTTTCGGAGATGACCCCAGTTGTTTGTCTTCTCTAGAATTACAGGGAACATAATGCTGGTAAAACTCACAATCCCAATTGCCCCTATTTAAGTGGTACAGTCCTGATTTCAGGGGATTGTCCCGCAACTCTGGACTTTCGTCTTTTGGGAGGTGTGCACAATGACAGGTGCCCCTTTAGTGGTGGGTACACATGGCATTGAAAAGGTATGGAAGGGAACTGGGTTAGCCCAGTACTTCAGAATGACTAGGCATGCCCGTGTTGGGGACAAAGCAAGTCCCAATGTGACATGACCACGCACTAGTTTAGTGTGACCACACCCCCATGTAGTGTGACCACGCCCCAGGGGAGTTTGACCACGTCCCTTCTCATGCATGCGATTAGTAAAATATTAAAGTTGGGAGGTATGATAATAGTAGAGTACTATTGGTATTACAGTTTCCAGAGTGAAGTGCTGTTGAATGAAACTACTATTACCAGTTTTATTGCCGTACATTATCGCCATTTACATATTAATTGACCCCACGTACTAGACATGCAAGATGCACATTACATTGTTTGTCAGTTCTCCCAGAATACCACAATTATAAGTAACTGACCTGGTTGATGCCTGTGTGAGTTCATCATTTAAAGAATGATCCATTTGTGATCATGTGATTAGTTATTAGTATGTGGGTGGATGTACGTGTAATGTACAGGAGGGCAGGCTGAGAGAGGGGGCTCACTGTGTTTAACGTAGATACGAGACCCCTTATGGTGCGATGTGTGGCCGAGAATCCCATTCATATCCCTCCGACACACAAACACCAGAGATTTTCAACCCACAACGCTTATTTTTCTGGGGGTTCTCTGAACGCCGTTCTTGCTATCTTTTTGACCCATTTTATGTCTGACAGCCTTATTGCTCCGAGCTGGTGTAGAAAATTGGGTCGGCAACTACGGGGCATTGGTGCCCGCAGTTGTGCAGTAATCCTTCCTCTACAATCTGTGTGTCTAGTGTGTGTGGGTTGGTGAGCTGGTGCCCGGATGGAGAGCTTTGTCTTTCACCTCCCTCTTATCTCTCTCACTCCCTGCTGTATATCACTGAATACAGCAGGGCTGATAAATCCCAGGGGCCAGGTAGTCAGTGGACGATAAAAGATGACTGCCGTTGTCTAACTTTTGGGAGTTGTTTCTATTAATATCAGTGGGAGCAATCCTTCCCTTGCACCTGCTGGCTCCGAAATTTGACTGCTGACTGTCGACTTCTACATTACTTTGTCCTTTTACTAGAACACAGGGTTATCTCTCTTCCCTTGACCAGCTCTCCGATTGGCTGACAGTTCATGGAAAGGTGTAGCATTGGCACATATCAATATAAGCAGTAAGAACGAGGTAAAATAAATGATAAATATAGATAGATATGGTATATAATTAGCTTGAAATTGCACACGTACAAGAACAAAATTATATAAAAAAAAAAAACATTATGAAAACATTGCAGCAACAGAGAGGAATTTCCATGGTATTTCCACAATGTGGGTGAAGTTACGTCAAGGAAATTGCACTCCTCAAACAAGAATTTTTTCCAAGAAAAATTAAGGTCTGTGAATGACTGACTACACCTGTCCTTGGGAGTTAAGTTGCTACTTCTGCAAGGACATTAAGATTTAAATGTGCAATCAGAGGCTCTTAGGTCAGCTGTACAAAGCAAGAATGGACCGTAGGCGGTCCCCCTTCATCACTGAACATGTGACTATAAAGCCGTCCAATCAGGCTTTCTCTGTGTGTTACAGGGCAACCTTCAATGATGAAATCTTATACTCTCCTGTCCTGATTTTTCTGATAATACAGGACTTTTTACTTCATCATATTGGCCGAAAAACCCCCCAGTATAAAACTACCAATTTGTTTTTTTTCCCCCTTTACATATGCTTCTTGCTAAACCCCTTGTCTTCTACTCATGGTCTGTGGTCAAACTCATCCAATACATCATCCTACAATCAAATCAGTGTTACAAGCCATAGAGCAACAAAAAAAAATACTTGTGGGTGTATAGGTGTTATTATTTACCTTAACGAATATTTAAATAGAGTAAGTAACCATTCAAGTGTAAAAAATTAAAAAAAGACTAAAAATTTAATTGAGAATATGCACCTACATTTTTCTATACAGTCCTATAAATATCGAACGCAGAAGAGCTATATAGGGATTTTGGCTAAGAGTCCTTATCATGTATACGTTATAGGACCCCGATACAGTCAGTAGATAAAGACGGATACAGTCAGTAGATAAAGACGGACCATTTAGCAGAAGATTTTGATGGCCCACCAGTTGGCTCACCCTCAAACCCTACTTGATCATTGGCTCTTTATTTTTTATTTTTTTTATAAACATTTCAGATACTCGTTAATTCATCTTGGACGTTTTTTACATTCCTTTACTTTATTGGTACAGTAAATCCCTGTTATAGGACAGCTTACATGTGTCTCTTCCTGAGGATTCAATTTTGTTAGAAGAATACTTCAACAATTGTGCCTGATAGTATTAAGGGGTGTTATTATTCCGAGGTCCATTGTAACTTTTGTATCTATTATATGACATCCCACCTGGGAGGGCATTTGTGGTGTAGTCTATTTTAATAGAAAAAAATAAATCGTAACGACCATCAATTAATTATCTCCACTCGATGATCCGATACATTCTACCTGGTCGAAAAAAATCATCTTTTTTTTTATTACTAGATAGAGTGAAGCGCCAAACCCATCATGGAACCGGGCCTATTCGCGACGAGGAATTGTAAGCGAGAAGCGTAGAAGGATTAGTAAGGGCAGGCCAAGCCACCTCCTCATTGGAATTTGTGTCCCAACGACAATGGAGGAAGCTGCCTATGTGCCCACTACACAAACGGCTTAGGTACTGCCTAATCCTCCGACTCATTCCGTATCTGATACAACTTAATTAGCAATCGCGCACAAACCGTTTTTCAAGAGTAAAAATCGAACATATAGCTTTTTTTTTCTCTTTACGGTTAATCGCCCACTTCAACAGCATCTTATTGAGGCATTGTTTTCATGAACAGGTTAAAAGCCCGGTATAAGAAGATTTAGTGATACAGGACATACCCACCATTTGAAAGGTACATATTGCTCATGGAGAGGAATTTCGATACATTTTGTCAAGGAGAAACCCTCCAGTTCTCACCACCTTTCCCTGCCAGTAACGAGTTTCTGAATTATTGCAGCTTCTCGGTATGAAAGGGGGGGGTTGGGGAAGGCGGGTGCACGTGACTTGATGATACAATGGGGTGGGAGAAAATTCATATTAAAAGAGCTTCGCTTTTTTTTTTGCAACGATTGCTTATTAACTTGTTCAGTGCCTGAGAGCCCTCAGTGCATTGCACTGCAGTGCGACATTGTCACCTATGCATGGGTTAATACACCTATAAGCAAGTCACTGCTGATCGTATGTGCAGGGTACAGTAAACGAGGAAATCTCGTGTACCCCCATATACAATCACCACGTGCTTTATACAATGGTTGGAATGTCTTTTTATATGAAGAAGCCCCCCCCCCCTACATACACACTTTATAAAAGCATCTCCGAACAGCCCCTGATATGTTGGATCATAAGGAAAGCCTGTAATTATGAATGCTTCCACGCAGCCAGGTACTTTCTGAAGCGCGTTATCATAGTAGGCCCTCTATATGCAGTTTTGGATATTTTAACATAGAAGCTTCATTTAGTAACGCCAGACCCACGTGCCCCTTCCAGTAACGAAAATGGCTGATAACGTCGCATAAATATTCACATTGCTTTCTTGCAAACGATCATTCATTTATATAAAATAAGAGTGTACCCACGTGACCCGATGGTATATAAAATAATCTTCTCGCTCGAACACAGAATAAAAATATACAGTAACTTCTTACGATCTCCACGTGCACCCTCTCTCCTAGATGGCACCCCATTACAATACCGATCCAACATGCTTTAACACCACGCAGGGATCTTATCCAAGTATCGGCACGGGTACCCCCTTAAATACCGTACCATCCTTGGCACACCATCACCATTCCCACAATTAAGCAAAAAAAAAAAAAAAAAAAACGCACAAGATTTAAAATAAATAAAGGGTACATTTTGATTTTTCGTGGACACGCCTCCCCCCATACTCCTCCCATTAAACAAAATTCCAGACCCCACTAATTATCTTGGTCTGGAGTCTTTTTTGTTTTTTTGCTCTCAAGAAAGAATAAGGGAAATTAAGAACTTACATTTCGGCGTTCCGGGACCGAACGTTAAAGTGAAATCCGCAGTTGAGCTCGCTGTAAAATCTCAGTATTGTTCCAGATGTTTAGATGAAAGATGAAAGATTTTTCTCTCTCTGAAAGACTGTGGCCTTGTAGCAGGCTCTACGGTTAACCCCGTACTGCAAGGCAAGACTCTCCACTCCTCTCTCTCTCCAGCACTTTATGGGGAAAGGAATTTAAAAGCACGTGTTTTCTTCTTTTGAATCCTTTCCAACTCCCCTGGTTTTCTGGATGAAAGGCAGAAAAGGGGATAAGACCTAGCCCAGCTCTATTGCCTTTTGCATGATCTGAATTTCTGGATGGCTGCTTTGCCGTATTTTAGTGGAAAGAGGGGGTGTGGGAGGAAGAGGAGGGAGGGAGGGATGTGGAGAGGGGGGGGTCTGAAGAGAGAGAGAGAGAGAGAGAGCTAAAATGGCATTGGCTTTGACAATGTGTAGAGGAGATTGGAAGGGGTGGGAATCGGAGAGAAAGAGAGGGCAGGAGAGGGGGAAAGCGAGAGAGAGAGAGGCTGATAAAGGCAGGGGGGAGTTGAAAAAAGGAAAAAAAAATGAGGTGAAGGTGACAGAAGGAGAGAGTAAATCAGGGAGGGTAGAAATTAAATCAGAAAGACAAAATAATTAAAGGGAATGTCATGGCCTGCTGCAACAACAGTGCTTTAATGGGAATTTTATCTACTAACGTTAGTTCCAGCAAAGCTTCACGAGTGGGATCTTTACAGAACTCCGAGTGTCAGGACGACGATGACCGAACAACGTGTTACAAACTAACGACGAGACGTTAAAGCCGGTATCTGAGGTTTATAGACAACTGAGTGTGGCGAGGAGTCTGTCTGATAATGGTCCACGCTAACAAGACAAGGGGAACCGTTCCTCATACACACTAACTGCCTAGATATAGTGAAGTTGTGGTTAGCCTAGAATCAGCTACCAAAAAAAAAACCTTTTTCACATGAACCTAAGTAAGCATTTAATTTGCAAGGCTGTTATTAGGCTCTATAATAAGCGGCGTGACAGAGGTGCAGGTTGTATATCATCATCACCATTTATTTATATAGCGCCACTGATTCCGCAGCGCGGTACAGAGAACTCACTCACATCAGTCCCTGCCCCATTGGAGCTTACAATCTAAATTCCCTATCATACACACACAGACAGAGAGAGACTAGGGTCAATTTTGATAGCAGCCAATTAACCGACCAGTATGTTTTTGGAGTGTGGGAGGAAACCGGAGCACCCGGAGGAAACCCACGCAAACACGGGAGAACATACAAACTCCACACAGATAAGGCCATGTTCGGGAATTGAACTCATGACCCCAGTGCTGTATATGAAACTAGACGAGGTGTGGAGTGAAAGTAAAAGTAGATGGGGACAAGGTTAATTTTGCAGTAAACAGAATACAGGATGGCTGCAGAGTGTAAGACAGGAGGGGTTGCATGTTATACATAGAATAAAGTAGAAATGTGTATATTAAAAGACCTAATAGGGATGCAAATTATATATAAAATAAAACGGATTGGTCGCACAGCGTATATTGAATAAAACCGGAGAGGTTGCATGGTGTACATTAAATATAGTAGGATTGGGAGCAGGATGTATACAGATAAGACAAGATAAGGGTATAGGATGGGTACAGTTATGCCCCCACCTGTTTTATTCATATATCATACATAGTGGGATGGAAGCTTATTAGGTGGGTTATTTGTTAAATAAAACAATATCTAAATACTGAAGTGTGCATAGGGTAATACAACACTCTTGAAATGGCATGAAACAAGCCTGATCGGGATTTATGTTAAATTAAACAGAATTGAGGATAGAGTGCATATATAGTAATGCAGATTGTTTAAATAAGACAGGAAGGAGTGTCTGGGGAATATAAACGGCGCATAAAATACACCAGGATGAAATGCGAAAAGCGAAATGGTGATTTTTCACGGCAACTTTGTCAAAACACCCGTCTAATGCTGTAATTCTTCCCTCCCACCATCATCAATGCAAATAAAACACATTCCACACATCCAAGGCTGATGTTATAAATATAAATATTGCTAATACCAAAGCAGATGTTGGTTATCTCCCATTTAGCGTGCCGCGGCATGCTGCTATTTGTGAATGGAACCCATCCTCGCAGAGTTACCTAACTGTGTTACCTAGAAGACTGCAAGCCAGTCAGTTATTCTGCACTGACTCCTGAGTAATAATACGAGACACAGAACCTGTTTCTTTCTGAGCAGTAATTTTTTTTTAAATATATTTTTTAGATGTCATGGTCAGGACGAGGAAGGGACAAGACCGCCTGCTTCACCCTGGAGTTATTTCAGGTATTTTATCTAGCTCAGTAATATCCAGACTTTGATGTATTAGTCAGTAGGGGGTTACATTGCTCTATACTGCCTATCTATCATCAAGCATAGAAAAGAAAATTTCTCCTCATCCTCTGGCCTTTCCAGGATAATGGGGCCTATTGATGTTCTGCTCCACTGTGTCATATCTCTCAGTTGAATTCATGTGTTCCTTTGGGGGCAACAAAGGGCTGTTGGAGATGGCTATCTATACCAAGATGCATAATATGCGTTAGGTCCAACAGTACATCCAAGATGGTTTATCAGTAGCAAAAACTAATGACTAGTAAAATATTTTTTTTCAGCTAGTTAAATCGATACCAGCTGATAACTTTATATTATTGTGACTAGCCCATTTTAAACATTAAAATCCGGCATTTCTATACCATCCTAGAGTACTCTTCAGTTACACCTCCCTCTCTCTCTCTCCCTCCCCCTCTCTCTCTTCCCTCTCTCTCTCCCTTTCTCTCTCTCCCTCTCTCTCTCCCCCTCTCTGTCATTCTCTCTCTTCCCTCTCTGTCATTCTCTCTCTTCCCTCTCTCTCTCCCCCTCTCTCCCCCCCCTCTCTCTCTCCCCCTATCTTCCCTCCCTCTCTCTCCCCTCCCTCTCTCCCCCTCTCTCACTCCCCTCCCTCTCTCCCCCTCTCTCTCTCCCCTCCCCTCTCTATCTCATCATTTATTTATAGAGCGCCACTAATTCCGCAGCGCTGTACAGAGAACTAACTCACATCAGTCCCTGCCCCATTGGAGCTCCCTCTCTCTCCCCTCCTCTCTCTACCCCTCTCTCTCTCACCCTCTCTGTTGTCCTCTCTCTCTCCCTCTCTCCCCCGCTCTCTCTTTCCCTATCCCCCTCTCTCTCTCTCTCTCTCTCTCTCTCGCCCTCTCTGTTGTCCTCTCTCTCCCCCGCTCTCTCTCCCCCTCTCCCTCCCCCTCTCTCTCTCTCTCCCTCTTCCCCTCTCTCTCTGTCCCCCCCTCTTTTTCTCTCTCTCATGATGTGGTTGTTTGGCTTGGGGTCTAGACAACTGGATTTGTGTCATTTTGACAAATACATATGTGGCTAGATTGCTAATTGGATTGGCCAGATCCCAATGTAAGTGGGCAGCATTAAATTCAAATACTATTTTAGGTACGTCGGACTAAGGTCAGACCTCTTATTGCATGAACTAAGAACAGACAAATGTGCAGGAGATGGGCGGAGTTAGAACAGCCAGTAGCCTATTGCAGCATTAGAATGCTAGAAGCAGCACAGAGTATTTCAGCTCAACTCCTGCGTGTCCATCTGTAAGTAAGTGGGAGGGACTAAGACAACAAGTAGCTAACATAACATATGAGCATTAAAGAGAACTTGTCACCAGGCCCATAGCAACCAATCAGATTCTAGCTATCATTTATCAAGTACATTCTATCAAATGATACCTAGAACCTGATTGGTTGCTATGGGCAATACCTCCACTTTTCCTAGTGTTGATTACATCTAAATGTGGTCTAACAAACGACCTTTTACACCAAGGTCCTTAGGCGCGAGGATGAGTTGAAGACTGAGCACCTAATGAACCCTCCCCATTCCCAGGATTAGGCTCCTTGCCTTTCTGTTAGTTACGTGAGGAGGCCCTTATGGAAAATGTGTCTTAAGTTCTCCTTTAATAAATCATATATTTATCAAAATCTTAAATATAAGTTCTTTGCATTAAAAAATAGGATTTGCTGAAGGCTGTTAAGATACATTGTATATTCTTTTGCACAGCATAGAAGAGAAAAAAAAAGAACATAAAATTATCTGTTTGCAGGGCCACTCGTTAAATTGTAATAATTGTCAGCATACAGACTAGCAGTGCTCTAACTCTATTGGTGCATTTAGCTTTTTGCAATTAACACAATTTTTACGTACAGATCATTAAATCTTTGCGCAAGGGCATTAATTTATCAAACCATAAGTAATCACAGGGCTACTAAACTAAAAAAAATGCAAATTGCTTAATTTTAAAGAATACTTTATCATCATCTTATATAGCGCCAGCAAATTCCGTAGCGCTTTTACAATTGGGAACCAACACGGCAATAAAACAATACTGGGTAATGCGGACAGAGAGATAAGAGGACTCTGCCTGCAAGTTTATAAGTACTTATGAAAAAGATGATCGCTTGTCATACCTAAAATATACAGGGCCTGATTAATTAAGGAATTCAATGCTGGTACGTCGGTCGGCACATGCCCAGAGACTAACCATATGCCAGAGAACGCAGCAACGTCCAATTCATCTTCAAGTGCAAATGATCCTTACAACAGCCTATGATTTCATTGGTGGAACAGGGAGTATGTACAGTCAGTGTATAGTAAGAGCAGCCAAGTTTGAGGGCACACAGCAGCGTCCGATTCAAGCTTGGGCATCTCTAAGGTACGTGTTTTTTTGTCAGTTGCACCAGCTACAGGTCTGGTGTAAGTGCCGAGTGATAGCATGTGGCAAAGTGGTTAGCACTTCTGCCTCACAGCACTGGGGTCATGAGTTCAATCCTGACCATGGCTTATCTGTGTGGAGTTAGTATGTTTTCCCCGTGTTTGCATGGGTTTCCTCCTGGTGCTCCGGTTTCCTCCCACACTCCAAAAACATACTGGTAGGTTAATTGGCTGCTATCAAAATTGACCCTAGTCTGTCTGTCTGTGTGTGTTAGGGAATTTAGACTGTAAGCTCCAATGGGGTAGGGACTGATGTGAATGAGTTCTCTGTACAGCGCTGTGGAATTAGTGGCGCTATATAAATAAATGGTAATAATAGTGATGAACAATACCTTCATTTTGCGTGCCTTGATGAATCGGCCCCCCCCTGTTTTCTCATTGGGGTAGGTATTTGCACACTAGACTTCCTAACAGTGAGGCCACAGAATGGAATTGCCATCAGTCTGTTGGAGCAAAAGTCCCTTTAGGAACTCAACGAGCTAAGGCAGCCCAACTCACAGTACAATATACCTCTAACTAATAGACCCCCAAATCTCTGTATGGTGAATCATTTAGGTCGGTGCATTAGTATAGCAACCTGCCTGCATTTATGTTGCCGCTCTATGAAAATAACCTTTTCTTTAGTTAAAGCTATAATTAATAATGTTACAGCTGTTGAAAGGTCGTTGGCAATTCTCTTAACTCCACCGATATATTTGATACATTTTGGCAAACATGTCTTTTCCTGCACAGGGAATAGTGGGCTTTAAATGGGTGTTGCACCTTCACGTAACTTTATTGGTTCGTGTGCTCCCTGCTGCTACTTACACTTAAATACGTTACTTTATTTCGCTGTCTTCTTTCTGTCTTTTACACCAAAGCCTTTCTGCTTGCACAAGCGAGGGTTTGAAAAAGTGAGATGTTGCCTATAGCAACCAATCAGATTCTAGCTGTCATTTATTTAGTACATTCTACAAAATGGCAGCTAGAATCTGATTGGTTGCTATAGGCAACATCTCCACTTTTTCAAACCCGCAGCTTAGTAAATATACCCCCAAGTCCTGTCTGCTACATGTATTTCATTCAGCGTTGCTCTGGCTATCCAGCTTTTTCCTTTTGATTTCTAATTTATTTATGCACAGTATTCTAGATGTGGTCTTTCCAAGGAGCTGGCTGGCACATTTTAGCCTGGGGCACAGGGGGGTCTTGGATCAGCATCTTATTAGGAGCATTTAAAGGGATATTAATGCAGGTGACTCAGTCACAGAGCCCAGGCAGCCCACTATGGGACTGGCCAGAGGGTAGATGCCCCCAGTCCCAGCCAGCCCCTTCATCATCTCTTCCTGCTAAAGATTCCCCTCCCTATGCAAACCAACATCCGACTGGTCTTCCCCATTTGGTGGCACAAACCGTTTTCTACCTGAACCCCACTTTTTCCCAGAACCCCCTCTGAGGTTTGATGTGTATAATATGTACAATAAGTTTTGTTGTGCTATTCAGTTATCTAATTGTTGTTGCTGTCCTAAAATACAGTATATTCACTGGGAGTTTACCTTAGTACATAGTGAACGTCCATTTATCATTTAGGAGAATCAATGTACAAAGGGAAAATCATCTTATTTTTTAGAGGCAGAACCTTTGTGTGGAAGGAAATGACTAGTTATTGCGGCCTTCTTCCATTGAATGATTTAAAGTCAAGTCCTCAAAGAACAGAGTCTTATAAATGCAAGCAGAGGCCTGTAGTCATTCCTTAGCCAGTCTATCATTGACAAGTCATACGGAGTGTCCTTTGGTTGCCATTCTGAGGGTGTGTTTGAGGGGAGGGGGGGGGGGGGGGGAAGATATTTCTAGGATCCCATCGTCGGGCTGTGAAGGAAGGATTTTGAGACTTCACTTTCACTTTTTTTCAACTTTGAAATCCCCCAACAGTTGCAAGTGTCCCTGTGACCTACACCGAATGAGGCAGCCATTTTGGGTGGGCTAAACCAATAGCCACGAGACTCAAGCCCATGAATTCAGTAGGAACTAGTGACAATACTTGTTTTTTTTAGTCATGACCTATGTCACAGACATCTTGGACTATGCCATTGTCAAATGACACTTGACACTAGTACCACTTGCCATTTTTAATTGCTAAAGCGTGGACTGTGGGTTCACAGTTTAGTTGGGAAATATTGTCTGCAATACAGTGCGGATTTGTAAATTGCGATATACAAAATATATATTAACCAAAAGCCTTTTGTAAATCATTATAATCATTATGAACCATAATTCCAAATCTAAGGCAAATAATGACATTTTTAATTTAATACATCTAATTAGGACCCTACAATTACATTAGGAGACTATCCGACAGCCAGGACTTGTGTCCCGATATGTGGGCGTATTGGGAGATGTGTCACGCTTACCCTGTTACACACACATCTTCCACTTGCTGTATGTATAAATGCAGGGGTATATTTAGTTGGGTGGGGCGCCCCTCTTTGTGTTGTTACCACGCTCTCTTTTTCGCTGGTGCTACACTCTTTGTCCTGAATCTGGAACTCAAACTACAGGATGCGTTCAACATCATAATGTTTTACTTACAAGCTATTTTAGACATTTGCAGCAATACAATTAGCGTTTGTTTAATTAGTGCCCGACATTATCTGCCCCCTGAAACCTGCTGCCTTAGCCTTTTCATAGGCACACCCCCGCGGTCCCTTAATGCTCCTCCTCCTGTTCCTCTGGTTCTTAGCGTACAAAGATTCCTTCTCCATTCTAACGGAATGTTGACATCCCGCTTATGTCTGGCATAAGCGGGGAGCCGCTCTGACAACTCTCTCTCTACGTAGCTGTATTGCATATCCCCGTTATTTGTATAAATAAACCTAATACATAGACAGATGGTCCGATGTGAGTGAGCATATGAGAGGCAGACTCACAGATTATACTGTAGTTAAAAGTAATAGCTGGCAGTTATATTTATAGGGTTTATAAATAGACCTAGACGGCTCATCAGACAGAAAGGAGGCTGTGTATCGGGGCTGCACACAATGTTGAAAGCTAACCTAGATTTAGGAACTTGTGCTCTGTGCAGCCATGGGACCATTCACACTTTGCTAAAATATCGTCTAGTTTAGGGAAGTATCTCGGGGCTTTGTTCCGACACTGCTTTTAATAACAGGGACTTTAACCCTCCTCGTATTATAAACACGGATGTAAAACAGACAATGACTGATATTAATAAACAAACACAAAAACATAGTAAAGACATGCTAAGGTGAACAAACACAATATACAAAGGTCTATATAGGAACAGACATTGTTGTGCCTTTCTAAACTATCTCTCACCCTCGTTTCACATTAGTGACACTCTCTTTTTTGTTTCTTCCGTTTATTTGGATTCTGGGCAGACTCCCTATAAAATGTCGGAGATACTAACTGCCCCCCCCCCCCCCCGTATTATTTTAAAACCTGCATCTTGGTTATTTTTGGCTGTGTTTTGTTGTCTCGTTTTCAAAGCTTCGCTTGTCTTCAGCCTTCGCTACCTAACAGGGGTTAAAATCCAAGTGGTCAGTCTATCCAACCTTGCCTTTCTATTGTAGCTGTTCTGAGTCTGTTAACCCTTCGCTGGTACCGTATGCTTTCCTCTCGCTGTCTAATTGCTGTGCCTGTGAACCTGCGTCGTCCTATGGCTTAATAAAGTTTTACCCTTTTCCATTTTTGCCCGCTGTGCCACTCCTTACAGTCTGTGCCAGTCTGCTCCTTTTTTTCTTCTTTCGTCTTTCCTTGTCTTTTACTCCCGGCCTGTCCCCCCTTTTCCAAAACTTGTAACCACAGAAACCTGCCTGCGTTTCTCTGTTAGACAGGTCCGGCAGGGCGGTGGGCCTTTTGGCACCCCCTTCGCTAGCCCAGCCTTCTAACGGGTCCTGCCAGGTGGACGCCATTTCAGAGCTCCCTGAGTCCCGAGCCGCACAAAATGGTGGCACTTCTCCAACTGCAGCATGGGAGCAGCTGTAAGGAGCCGTCACCGTGCCTATTTTGCAAAATGCTCTCTGCTAGGCCTCACAAAACGATCGCTCCTGTCGCAAAAGGATTAATAATAAAATAAAAAGAAGACATAGCCATCGTATACCGAGCTGCACACACTGAAGGGGATATGTAGCTTTATTACTTTACTGTATGCACAATACTGTTTTGTTACACGTTTATAATGCATTTTCAGCTATAGGAGTGGTGTATATACATATGTCTGCTGAGCGTGTGTGTGTGACATGCCTGTGTACTAGCAAAAAAAAAAAGAAAAGTGTTAATAGCATTTTAAATTATTAACTTTAATCTTTTCTAGCTCAGCTGGGGACACACAAGCAGAGTCTAAGCTCAAGGGCACAAAACGATCTCTTTGTATGTAAACAGATCCGATCCACACCAATTTTTTTTGGTCACGGTAAAAATAAATGACTTGCCTGAGGTAAATATCACGTGGATAGCCATAAGGACCTCAAAGACGAGAGCATTCGCGGTATTCATTAAACACTCATGACGACAACATCGGGACATTTTATGGAATGCAGAAAACATTGGGGGGGGGGGGGGGGGGGGGGCGTATTATGAAAACTGCTGCCAACAAAAAAGGTGGTGTTGCCATAGCAGGTGTAGAGATGTTTACTTTCATTTTATCATCATGAGCTATTTATATAGCGCCACAAATTACGAAGTGCTGTCAGAGAACTCACATCACTTCCTGCCCCATTAGAGCTTCTAGTCTATGTCCCCTAAAGAATTAATACATTGGGAGAGGGAGACTAAGGTCAATTTGATAGCAGCCAATTATGGAGTGTGGGAGCAAACCCACGCAAACACAGGGAGAACATATAAACTCCACACAAATAAGGGAATCGAATTTGTGACCCCAGTGCTGTGAGGCAGAAATGCTAACCACTGAGCCATATATATATATATATACACATGTGTATGTATATCATCTTCATCATCACCATTTATTTATATAGCGCCACTAATTCCGCAGCACTGTACAGAGAACTCACTCACATCAGTCCCTGCCCCATTGGAGCTTACAGTCTAAATTTCCTAACACACACACAGACAGAGTAGTGTCAATTTGATAGCAGCCAATTAACCTACCAGTATGTTTTTGGAGTGTGGGAGGAAACCGGAGCACCCGGAGGAAACCCACGCAAACACAGGGAGAACATACAAACTCCACACAGATAAGGCCTTGGTCGGGAATTGAACTCATGACCCCAGTGCTGTGAGGCAGAAGTGCTAACCACTAGGCCACCGTGCTACGGCTAAGTTTGTATATATGTGTGTTTGTGTGTGTGTGTGTATGTATATGGTGCGGGTGTGTATATGTGTATTTGTGTGTATGTGTATATATATATATATATATATATATATATATATATATATATATATATACACATAATAATAGCAATATCTAAAAAGACATTTCCGTAAGCAATTGAGGGAGTATATATTCTCCCTGTGTGTGTGCGTATGTGTGTGTATATATAAATATATATATATATATATATATATATGAATGTTAGAAAAACTGCATAGTTTCATAACAGAATATTAAGCATGTCCTTCTTTGGCCATCTGATATCTTGGGAGGTGCGCGGTGGTGTAATTGGGATAGGGGTTAGTCTTGATACTGTTCTGGCTGCAAGACCAGGGCAATCCACTTTGTTGAGCTGTTGTTATTCTTTGTGTATTTGCCAACGTCTATTGCCTTGTCTCTTGTACTGTATGCAGGAATATGTGACAATACTACGGTTGCAATTCCTGATAAACGAAACCCTTTGTACAAAATTACGCTTAGAAGCGTCACATAAGCCGTTGGTCATACTGCATGTTTATAAGCATAAAGGAGATGGGGGGCCGCCCTCCTGCGTGTCCCCTTATCTCTGGACACGCTTTGGGTGCCGTGTCATTCGGTGTCTGGTACCGTGATCTGTACAGACAGTGTTCAAAGCTGAATGCTGTCTGTATAATGCAGGAGCATCGGAGTTCTAGAGAGAAATCCTCCAGGTCCATAGGCCTGGGGTCCTTGTTAGGGGTAACTGGATCCTCCATGTCATGCAAGACACTACTATTAGGTACCTGCCAACGTGTTAATGTAATAGTAACAGCCATTGTAGTTACTAATAAATACAATACAAAACTAGGAAACACGTATTAGAACAGTGATCAGCAACAGACAACTCTCTGAGCTTTCGCCTGCGGCCCCTAGATCTTTCCTGCTTTATGTGTCATGTTTGTTTGTTATAGCTTGTAACACTTGTTTAAAGTGCCTGCTGATGTTGCTTTCTTTGATTAAATGTATTGTTTTGACCATACAGCCCCCCCGAATTGTATCAGATTGCCCCTAACTGCACTAGAATCTGTAAAAGGTCTCTTCTGGTTTGAAAAAAATAAATAGTAAGAATAAAACATATCCTTGTTTGCTATAAAAAAAACTATAAAAGTATTCACCTTTTTGTCACTTTTCACATTTTATGTTTATACTTCATGGAATCAAACAGAATTTATCCAGGAATTCTAACCAGCGATCAACACAAAATACTCTGTAATGTCAAATAAATAAACAACAACTCTTAAAGTGTTTTCTTAACTCAAAATAAAAAGTAGACACTAGTTAGATTATATAAATAATCATTTCCTTTTTGCTACAATACACCTAAATAAACCCTGGTGCAAACGGTTGTCTTCAGAGGTCACATGATTAAAGTCACCTGTATGTGTTTAAATTGATTTCAGTATAAATACACCTGTATGCAAGAGGAAATTTTCAAATAAGCTTCATCATGAAGATAAAATAATATGTGTATCCAAGAAAAGGTTGCTGGAAAGCAGGGGAAAGCTAAAAGAAGTTTGAAATACATTTTTATGTCCCACAAAACGTCTGTTAAGTACACCATAAGCAAATGGAGAGAATAGGACACACAAAGAAAATAGCTGTGAATTTGTATAGAACAAATTGTCCTCCGTTCGTTTTTAAAAGCACTTGTTAGGGAGGCCACCAAGAGACCTACAGCAACGATGACAGAGTTACTGTCTTTCATGGCAGAGACATGAGAAACTAGGACAACAATAGCCGGTGCACTTCCCAAATATGCACTATGAGAGTAAACCATTGTTGAAGAAAATCCACATAAAATCTTGCATAGAGTTTGGCAGAATGCACGTGGGAGACCCTCATACCAAGTGGAGGAAGGTCATGTTCTGATGAGATCAAGATTGAACTGTGTGCCCTCAACAGTAGGACTATTGTTTGGTACAAGAGTATCACTGTGCCTCATCTCAAGAACATCATCTTCCCTGGAAACAGGATGATGGGAGCACAGTCCTATGGGGATGCTACTCTACTTCAGGGACTGGGAAACCCGCGAAAATAGAGGGCAACATGGAGGGAAAAAGATATAGACAAATATGCTTGACCATGCCTGACCAACCCAGCGGCTCTCCAGTTGTGGCGAAACTCATACTTGCCAACTTTTCCTCAAGGCTTCAGGGAGATCCTGGGGAAGGTGGGCGTGCAGGGATGGGGCTTGACGAATTGCATAATTTTGGCCCCACCCCTAAATGATCGGCACAATTTTGGGCAATTACAGCAGGAGGGGGACTAAGATGACGCAATATTTGCGTCATTAAGCCCCGTCTCCACCACTTATCTATTGCGGGGGCGAGAACCGGAGGTTGCCCTGCTCTCCTGGGAGCCCGGGAGGTCTCACAGAAATGCGGGAGTCTCCCGGTCATTCCGGGAGAGTAGGCTCCTATGCGTTAAAGAAAAGCAGCTAATGAATCTCTAGAGACTGAAGTGTCTTTTACATTTCTGTCTCCATTAGTGAAGTCATGTTGTCTTACCTGTCAGTCTTTGATTAAATCTTGGTCTCCATGAAAATGGCCACCTCCATAGACATCAATACATGGACATAGGACACATTTTCTGAACTGTGTCATCATGCCACAGATGGCGATGCCAACCACGTCTTATACTGGCTCAGCATCAGGGAGAATGCCAGATTTTTTGGGGAGTGAGGGAGATCACCCCTATTTCAGGGAGTCTCCTTGACATTCAGGGAGAGTTGGCAAGTATGAACTACAAGTCCCAGCATGTTCTGCCAGCTCCCGTCTGGCTAAACGCTAGTAGAGCATGCTGGGGTTTGTAGTTTCGCAACACCTGGAGAGCCAAAGTCTGTCCAGGCCTGGTCTGCAGTCTCAAGAGCCCCATTGGAGTGCTTTAAGTAGAATAAATGAATTGCTGTTTACCGAACATCCAACCTAATAGCATTCTAGCAATACTGCAGAGGATAGACAGAGAGTGCAGAGCCTGATTCATCAATGAACACACACTGAGCGCAACGTGCGTTTGTTTAAAAACTCACGTAAATCGGCTTTGTGTACTGCCGTATTCAACTAGGAACGGAAAGATACGTGCGCTGATGAATTCGGGTGCAGGTCTGCTCTGCTCTAACACACATTACACTGCAGGATATGTCCAATACCTATGTGGAATATTTGCAACAGAACACACAGAAAAAGAACAACAACTATTGAATAAATGTTACCTGCTAATAATAGAAGCATTAGTGACAATTATGTTTAAAAAAAAAAATACAAATTGATATATTTCTTTCCATGAAATACATTTATTAGAATGATCTTAAGGTCTATTGAAGATCAAAAATGCATTTTTACAGTTGCTCCTGATTGCAAACACATGTTATAGCATGCATATGCAACTGTCATCAGTAGGACTCAGGCCCTGTAGCTGGAGCAAGAGATACGGCAGAAAGACAAGTACCTTTGAGATGACCAGAGATTTATTCGGACGTGGCTGCGTGTACTTGAGTTTGGCACACTGTACATTGACTACGGACAAATGCCCCCTGCCCCCGTAGGCCGTAGTAAGTGTGCTTTGTGTGCGTAGATGCAGAGAACGTGGCTGCGTGTACTTGCGTATATTCCGGTTCTGGGCATGCCTAGTGATTTCGCGTACGATACTCACAAAATCAGCATATACGTGAATGAGTTCTCTGTACAGCGCTGCGGAATTAGTGGCGCTATATAAATAAATGATGATGATGATGATGATGATATACGTGTCCTGATAAATGAGGCCCGCAGATGTGAAAACTTATTAGAGGCTTAAGCAGATTGATTGACACCTGCAGTTGCTTCTACCAAGTTTTTAAATAAAGGGATGAATACTTATGTAATCAATTAACGTCTGTTCTTTATATCTAACTATTTAGGAGAAAGCTTTAGAGTTGTTGTTTTTTTTATTTAATATGAGTATTTTGTGCTTATAAGGGGTAAATATTCACAAACTAATCGATTTTTGATTCCATGATGTAAGAGAATAAAATGCCAAAGGGTTTGAATACTTTTTATAGCCGCTGTTTGTCCCTTTAACCCCAAAAGAATCTTACAAATAGTATTATTATTTGGTATTCCTATACTCTGGAGGACAAGACAAATACGTTCAGGGGTAATTTTCTCCACCTAATGGATATAAAGTAAAAGTTATTTAAGAAAAACTATCAATATGTGCCTCCCTCAAATAAAAAATGAAATTAAATTAAAATTTGCTTTTGGATAGTTGGTAAAATAAGAAATGAAAAAGGTAATTGGCGTCAAAACGATTGCAGCGGTAGTGTATGCGCTGTTTTACGCTCAGCTGACTGATATCATACCTCTCAACCTTTTACAGGGTAACATTGGGACAAAATTAGTCCCGCTCCAGCCAAACTTGCAGACTATCCAGGTTATAATGACTAAATGAAAAGAAAAAGCAAAACCACTTCACAAGACCTTCCCACCCGGGCTGGCACATTGACAGACACCAGTAGCCATAATAACGGAGAGAGGTATTGTAGTTTGTACTCTCTGCGTCTCTTCCAACAGGATGTCACAGGACAATAGATCGCCAAACACGCAGGTCTAGGTTCTGTCCCTTCCAGAATAGGATGAGTGATAGAGCTATGACAAATAGGACAGATACTGTGGGTATGTAGTTGCTAGAAGAGCATGATGGAACTTGTAGTTCCACAACATTTGGTGAGAAGCTGGTTTTCTAAGACTTTACATTGAACAGACTGTTGTCTCCCGTTATCTTATATTTACCAACTTTTATATTCACCCCTCTGGGAGGCCGGAGGGAAGGTCAAGTGACAAGAGCAGGGGGAAGGGGGGAGTGATGTACCAAAAAGTGTCATTTTGGCCCTGTAACTTGATCGCCGCATCTTGCCACAGGGTGAGGGGCCAAAATAACACAATTCACTGTGAGCAGTGTCCTTTTTGAGGCCCACGTCCCGCCCTCTTCACTAGAAAGACCTCTCCCGGTGATCCAGGAGAGCTACCCGAAGTTTGGGAATCTCACGGACATTCTGGGAGGGTAGGCAAGATTGGGTTACCTACCTCTGCCGTGTAACTTAAGATTCGTTGACCTAATTTGCAAAGTGCATTTACAAATTGGCATCTGGGCAATCTATGTTGTGATGCAAGGGGCGCAAATGCAATTTATTTTTTTGTTTGCAAGAAGGGAAAATGCTAGGCGGTTGACAACCCCCTCCCAACTTTAATCTGTCACATTTTAAATGCACTCCCCCCCACCCCCGGAGCTCAACATGGTTTTTAGATCATTACACTTTCTAGCAAGATATACCCCTTACTTTTAAACAGTGACGGATCGATCGCGCCCCCCCCCCCCCCAAGCAGCACAAGTCCTTTTAATTTGGATCCAAGACGCTGATCAAAATGGGTGGAGGGGGCGGGGCCAATCGTGGGTGGTGGGTGGGGTTTTCCGGGGCCTGCCAATCAGAATGAAGGAGGGGCATGATTATGCAAAATTGCCCCCCCTAAAAATTACGTCTAGGTCCGCCCCTGCTTTTAAATGAGCCCTGTATGCGCCCAGCCCAACTTCAAGCAGCACTCGCTGCTCACAGGCGATGTCCCTACAGACTATGCTTGCAGGAGGTAGGAACACGTCAACTTTTCATTAAAGTAATCGTCTGTTTTTCTGCTCGGTTAGGGCTAAAAGGAATCGAGACAATAATGGGACATTCTGGTAAAACAAGGCCATTCTCCACTTCCTATAGAAGTAAGTAGGATGGGAGCCTCCATGACGAGATTTGCGGTGAATCACGTCATTTTGGCCCCGCCCAACACAGCAGAATGACGACTTTGCATTGTTGCGTCGTGGGGGTGGGGTCAAAATGTCACGTCTGGCCGCGCCCACCACACTTCAACTCCCCTGGAGGGAAAGAGTAAAAAGTTGGCAAGTGTAAAATATATATATATATATATATATATATATATATATATATATAGCTTGCGAGCAGGGCCCTCTTACCTCTCTGTCTGTCTGTATTACCCAGTATTGTCTTATTAATGTTTGTTCCCAATTGTAAAGCGCTACGGAATTTACTGGCGCTATATAAATAAATGATGATGATATATATATATATATATATATATATATATATATATATATATGTATAGCCATTAATGGTACCGTATGTACATACATTGTGTCACATCAACAACGTTTGCACCAAAAGCTTAGGAAATGCTCATTGTACAAGGTGTATGCCGGGCAGCATTGCGATACCAGGATGAAGGCATCCTATTCAGACCCAGAGCACATTGTAGCTTGCGGGGGAAGGGTCACCAACGAGGGGCTCGTTACTGAGACAGACATAGGTCAAAGGTGACAACATCCCAGCTGCAGACAGTCTGGGATAGCAGCCAAGGTCAGAAGCCACACAGAGGTTACAAAAGGCTGAAAACAGACAGCAGCTGAGCCACTCACATGCTGGATCAGATAGGAAATGACCTTTGACCTACTGAGTCTCTCCTACCTATCTGCAGGGTTACTCCATGGTACAGAGACCCCCAGGGGACTTGCAGCCTATCCGGCTTAGCGTGACACAATGAAGAGAAGACATTCCCCCCAGAATGGCACGGTGACAGACACCAGCAGCTGTAGTGACGGAGAGACATCGATCATGGGAGTGTAGTTTGCACTCCCTGTATCTCTTCCAACAGGATGTCACAGTCATAAGACAATAGAAAGCCAAACATTCACAGGCCTGACATTCTGTCCCTCCCAGAGCAGGGTGGCAAAGCTACTGAGACATAGGACTTTGCACATATAATATGGGTCTGTAGATATGACCTGTGTCTCTGGACGTACAGATAACAAACCTGCTCTTCTCTCTCTATCCTTTATGAAACATGCATGCCAACACATTGTACAAGGGAAGATTACTCCTTCATTACATTTCTAATTTCTATCATCTAAATAGGGGTGGGGGGATGAATATGGGGTTAGCTGAGCTGTATTTTACTGCACTGACAATATATTCTGAGTTGGAAACAACATTTATTTAACATCGATTCTTTAAACAGCCTTAATCTGCAAGTACAGTACTGCCAGAAAGTGGGCAGGGACATGGCGCAAATTGCATTATCAAGCCCTGCCCAACTCATAAGCACCAGGTGACAGTAGTGCGATGATGCTATCCCCTATTTCACCTCCACATCTCTATGGAGCGAGGTAGGGAAAGTGCGGAAGTTTATGGTTATAACAGAAAACACACAGGCTCCATAATATAAATACCGAAATACAAAATTTGTGTATACCTCCTATAATACAAGCTCCTGTCACAGCTCACGGGGGAGACAACTGCTCCCTCCCAGCAAACAAACCAGTGGCGCAACTACCATTGGTAGCCCATGGAGATAATGGGTCCCGCTGCACGGGGAACTAGTGAGCTGTAAGCTCATAGCTTGCTAGTTCCACCTTTGAAACAAACCTTTCTTAGGCTGGGTACACACTGGAGCGCTTTCGTCTTATAATCGGGCAAATCAGCCGTCATATAAACGTTCGGTCAGAAGTCGGGTTAGTGTGTATAGTGACACGATGGTCAAAAGTCGTTCCAAAGTGTCGATCGTCGGCTCATTTGGTTGGTCGTACTGTTTAATATTTTCAGACCAATCACCGACCGATCATGTAGTGTGTATACACTCATGCTCACGATCCCCATAGAGTTTACAGAGTCAGACTCTTTTCAGCCGATGCTAGTGATGAATGTCCCGGTGAATAAATGTAGAGAGTGTTGTAGAAGGAATAATTCATTTGTTCGTTCTGAGAAAGAATGTTTCATTTCATAGTCACAGATGCTACGAAATTCTTAAGGACATGTGGATAGTTATAACAAGGCAGTTTTAATCAGTGTGACAATGTGACAGTAATGAATGAATGAATATTGTGCTGTCATTCTCTGAAGACTAGAGGACCAGATGAAGAGCACAGATCTGAAGGTAAATCGTGTCAGTGTGTACGTATGAATCACCAGACTGATCGGACCTTCAGTCGTAGGTACAATCGTTTGAGATAACACGTCGGTCGAAAAATTCTTCAGTGTGTACCCGGCTTTACTCTAACTTGACTGATCAATAGATTAATTAATTACAACTACAAAGCAATGGCTTTTTGCGTTCATTTACCTATATTGAGAATACGCTCATGAAAAATGAATCGCTGCTAATTTAAACCAATGAACTTTCACCAGTTATGTTATATTGTTTGCAGCGTTGATTCTTAGGATTATGTATAAATTATGATCTACAGGAAATAACTGTGATTCCACTTTCTGACCCTCCTACCACCCAACAGCAGAATTTTCTTTTCTAACCTGTTTGAAGAAATATCAATTAGCATAATTACAATGAACACAGGATGTGACGGGTACAATAACCAAGAATATAATACATTGTAAGTCATCTGGTTTTCTATACAAAGCCTATGCTCAATATATATTGCTCTGTTTTAAACCATTGTTGTAGCCATTGTAAAAAGACTTATTTGTAGCAATGTAGGGTAAGTTGAATCCTGTAATGAATGAATAGACTCATGTCTACATGTTTCCATCATAACAATAGTCTGAAAACTAGTTGTAACATTGTCACATAATGTTGGCTACAGACGTGACCGTTTGTCAGCCAAATATATAATTTGTTGTCCTGAAATTACGGTTTGTGTAAGGCCCAATAAAATGCCAGTCTGGACAGGACAGAATTTTTATCAATACGGAGTATGTGTGGTTAGTGCCCAGTAGATAAAATTGTGCCCTTTCCAATATGGTAATTCTACCTTTCACGTCTATGTCCAAATTAGCCAACTATCCATTTGTCCGTACCTAGAAAAGAAACGGTGTAATGTTGGCAGTGGTGATTTGTCCCAAACTGGCGGATCCCTTTAGACAGTTACCCTTAAACCCAACTGCATTCTACAAAATTAAGAAGAATATACATTATTTCCCCCATCCTCACAAGAAGAAGTCTCCAGCTCTTGCAACCGCTGGACAATTATACATCGTATGAAATAACAGTAAACTGTCAGCGTCTGAAGTGATGAGGGTCTGACACCCACGTTGCATTTTCTGCACATAATGCATTACATACTTATGGTGTGACCTACCTGATTACGTGACGTCGAGGCCTGCACTCTCTCTGGAATCCCAGCGATTACCAGCACTTTGACGTCTCCTGTTCCTGGAAACAGAGGAGAGGGACAAACTCAGACTCGCAGCTTGTTCAAACATATTGTATATTTTGTCCCGACCACTGCTAAAGACCCCAGCCGTGTCCTGTTTTAAAATAAATTCATAGTGTACATAGCAGAATATTTCAAAACCACCCTAAACACTTTTATAATAACTGTATAACTAAATATGAAAGAAACAAGTTTAGCTATATGTATATGGTGTAGCTGCATAAACTCTTAAAGGTCTCCTGTCGAGCTGGACGCAATTTATGTCTAAAGCGTAGGCGTAAATTGCGTCCGAATAAAGAGCACATTTTGCACAGGTATCTTGAGCGAATCATCGTCTTTATCCGTTTGTTACTGTGATTGAGCATCTGCAAGTTCCCAGATGTGCGCCTCAGTCTACCTTTGCACCAACACGCTCATAACGCATTTTGGCTATTCTTAGACGCCCCTTACTTCCCCTGTGTTATTTTCCAGAGACAATGCTCTCAGCTAACACAATGGTAATGTCTCTCACCAGCTGATAAAACTTTTCTTGAGTCCCCCCAAAAAATGTAGACAGTGAATAAATTTATGGATATTAATAAAACTGTAAGTCTATTTAATGTTTCATTCGGGCTGAATAAAAGACAGAAAAGATTTGCCCGTTTTGATCGTAAGTTATGCGTTACTTTATTGTCATTGAAGTCGATGAAGCCATTACTGTCAATTGAGTAAGGCAATTGAATGGGATAACTTTAAATGACGCAGAGTGCTCAATGGAGGGGTCTTGAGAAGGAAATGACGCCTATTTTTCCACCTCACTTATTTCTTTAGATGATGGTTAGAACAGTCCGTAGTGAGGTTCTTTGCCTGTTATTCCTGCGTTGGCCTCTAAAATATTTTTTTTTTATTCTCTAAGATCGCTTTGATTTGCAAATGAAATGGCTGCTGCTCCCCTCTTATATATACTCTCCCCTGCAGAATCTCAAAATGGTCGCTAGTCTCTCCTCCGTTGCTTTACCACAGTCCTTTCTTAAAGTGACATTGTAATATTGTTTGCCGAGAACTGAAGACACTTTTTTTTTTCTGGCTTTTACGGCTGAATGATTTCAGCTTTTTTACAATGATGGCAGCAGGCGGCAAACTGGAATCTGATTGGCTGCTACAGTTTGCAAGATAACTGTAAAATATTATTAGAAAGGTCTTATTTTATTAGACTTTTGTTAACATGCATTTATACATACACTGGAAGTTTTTGAAATTGGGAGAATTTTGACAATGCGAGTATGAGAAGGGGGCGTGGCCACAAGCCACGACATAGTTTGACATGTCCCACCAAGGGGGTAATGTCCAGCGTTTCCAAGCGTTGGATAGCACCCCTCAAAACACCCTTTTAAAGGCTGTGCGCACCAGAGGCAGGCGCATCTAATTCAGAACACTGTAACATCCAATCTTATGGACATTTTAAAAACACTTCATTATTCCAGTCATGGTTGTCAGGTATTTGTAATTAATGACAATTTTATAAAGTGTCCTTTTCTATAGATATATTGTTTTTATTTTAAATGTATGGTTTGTTTATGAGGAAAGCGACACTGTTGTATAGCTTTAAATGGCAGAAATGTGCTGTAACCCATAACAACCAATCAAACGTTAGCTTTCATATTCTAACCCAGTGTTGGCTAACCTGTGACACTCCAGGTGTTGTGAAACTACAAGTCCCAGCATGCTTTGCCAATATATAGCAACTTATTGCTGGAAGGGTATGCTGGGACTTGTAGTTTCACAACACCTGGAGTGTCAGAGGTTAGCCAACACTGTCCTAACCTGTACTAGAATAAAAGACAGCTAGAATCTGATTGGCTGCCAGGGGTTACAGCACATTGCACCAAGATTCCACAGGTTGTTCTATCCCCGCCCTCTTTAAAAATATGGTCACACAGAAGAGAAGGAAACTTTACTCTGACCCTAGTCAAACACACCATGAACGTGAGAAAAGGTGATGATTAAGTACAGTAAAAACCAGAGCACTGTCATATGGATATTTAGGAATGTAGGGTAAGGAAAATGGAATCACCACATTAAACCTTTCCTTGGCAAGTCCCCTACCCACAATTATTTTCCTGTACATTTTGGTTTTGTTGTGGGGGTACTTGCTTTTTAAATTTATGTCTACTTCCAAAAAAAAAAAATCACACATTGAAATAAAATATCAATGAAATGTGGATATATTACATTGTACATAGTGGTTGTGAACACTTACATTTTTGTTTTGCTTTTTACTAGGATTTTAGAAGGTCCAAATTGCAGATTTAAACGGTAGCAAATTAAAGGACTACAACACAACAGGATAAAATAAACGCCAGCATACAAAACGACACATTGCGTCATCTAACGTATTGGTTTCCTCTGAAATATGTCGAATAAAGTACAATTGGCCATTGAGGCCACGGACGTGTTGGAATAACATTATGTGAGGTGTTTTTAGCAGGCCATCATTCCTCCTATTGATGTGACTTCATGACACGGCAGGCTTTGTGAACCGTCAATAACAACTGGGCACCGCAAGACCGCGCGGCATTCTGGTAGCACATTATCATATGCCGCCCAGCGTAGCAACAGTACTTGTAACTAATGGTATTTAATATTTTCAAGTGAACTTTAATTTAAAGAGAGTCTTCGACCTTGTTACATCCATCAGGACGAGCATCCAGCCCTCCGGCTGCAAAGGAATTAAAGCTAAGTGCATTAAGGAATATGATAAATGCACTTTACTTATCTAGGCTAAATCATCATTATGGTTACATGGTGCCTTATGAATCGCAGATGAAGTACGAGTCTAAAAACGTTACCTCAGAGAGCTGACCGTAAATACAGTGATTGCGGGCAGTCGCTCTGTTTTAGCATCGCGGTCACGTCCGTTTACTTACACTGACGCAGTGTTCTCAGCCCTGTTCTGTACTTAACGCCAGAGGTGCTCATACCCAGTCCTCAAGCGCTACCAACAGTCCATGTTTTCAGGATTTCTGTATGTAGAGACAGGAGGGAAAATTACTGGGCCAGAAAAATAGATGAACTCGTGCATCAGTGAAGAAATCCTGAAAACATGGACTGTTGGTAGCTCTTTAGGAATGTGTTTGAGCATCTCGGGTTTACGCCTTACTGGGCAGATCACATATTTAATGAGCATGATATAAAACATGAGGAAAAATATTAACTGCAGGGCAGCACGGTGGCTCAGTGGTTAGCACTTCTGTCTTACAGCACTGGGGTCATGAGTTCAATTCCCAACCATGGCCTTATCTGTGTGGAGTTTGTATGTTCTCCCCATGTTTGCGTGGGTTTCCTCCGGGTGCTCCGGTTTCCTCCCACACTCCAAGAACATACTAGTAGGTTAATTGGTTGCTATCAAAAATTGACCCTAGTCTCTCTCTCACTGTCTGTCTGTGTTAGGGAATTTACACTGTAAGCTCCAATGGGGACTGATGTGAGTGAGTTCTCTGTACAGCGCTGCGGAATCAGTGGCGCTATATAAATAAATGGTGATGATGATGTATAAATAAATAGTATAATAGGTATTATATACTAGGTCTTTTGAACTTTTTTTTTTTTTTTATATGCAGGCTGTATAGTATGTTCAGATATAAAATTGACTAAATATAATGCTGCAAATTGAGTTTTAGGATTAACCGCCAGTCTTGTTCCTTGACTACCGAGTCTGCCCGGGTTACGGTCTTCATTGGGTCAATGCACCGAACCGTTCACATTAGCAGAGTAAGTTCTTAAAGTCATTTTTCCCTCTGTGGGGGCTTTTAGAGCTATTTCACCTCTGGATATTGTCATCCTGCCCGGTACAGATTTAACGTGTCAGTGTTATCAACTGATAACGCCTGGAAATTCTGGCTGTCTCTTCCACCTTCTTCCTGTCAACCGTTACGTTTTCCCTGTAAACACTCACTGCAGCAGCAGACTTTTAATAACTCAAGTTTCCTTGTATTTTGCAAAGCAAATAATATGATATAAAACGAAAGCCCTCCTGAGTTTCAGACGTGATTCCGCCTCGGCATTAACAAGTCGTCTCTGACCCATTTAATCCCTGGCAGTAACAGACCTGCTTTTAGCTAACTTGAAAGTCGGAATCTTGAATGAACTGAGCAGGTTGTTGAGGAGCAGTTTGGAGTCTTTAAAGGAAGGATTACAGAGGGGGAGCGCTTTACGCATGGGTTAATTCAAGATGGCTGCCATGACAACGCCCTAGATTAACTCTTCGTCAGCCTAATAAATTTTTGTCGCACGGTAATCGTTTGCTGGATCAAGACTGTAAATTTTCTAACACGTTTTTTTATAGTTCGTTCTTGACGTCGAAGGAAATAGAACAATGTATTTGGATTTCGTTCAAATTAATATGTGGAGAGTGTGAGAGTCTTAACAGCTCCTCAAAATGGAGCATTTTGTATTGATCTTTCATTATTTGCCCTTGAAGCTGTTATTGAGGTGCTAAGTGGCATTAATTCTACCTATTATAAACTGTTACTAGTGTTATTTAACTAAAACTTGCACAACCTGTGGGTCTGGATCCCAATTTGGATCCCAGAACCTGTTTTGGGGTTCCCGATTGCCTCAGATGGAATATATATTTAGGTGCCCTGTAACAATTGGGCACTAGGACTTACGCTCCCAGCTAAAAAAAATAAAATATAAAATGCGCACCACTGATTTAAATGAAAGCCTGGTACCCTCTCTGTGATCATCACCTACACAATGGAGGGAGCCATTTTGTCGGCTGAACCAGTAGCCTATGAATTCTCTAGGAACTGGTGACATCGTTCCTTTCTCATAAACATTGGCCCACAAAATGGCTGACTACACTGCATTGCAGGTGATGGGTCCAGTTTAATCTTCGGGGTGCCAGAATGTTTTCAGTAACACATCAAAATGAATATGGCTGCAGGTATTTCTTTACAGATGAAGTCGCCTTAAGTAATATAGTACGACTTTATAGGTAGCGGGACGCAAGGTGTAACAATTTGGTGCAAACTTCCAACAAAACTTTATTGAAACTTATAACAAGTTAGTGACAGGCAAAACATATTTGTTGCGCAGTTTGTGCCACCTCATTTACAAACGTTTCACGTTGGATAAGTAAAAATATTATGTACGGTAGATGCAGGTGGCCGTAGGGATCGTTATACGGGAATCTTACTGACCCTTCACATGAATCGCCGGCGCTAGCGCAGTTGAAATGTACTCGCCATTAGAATCGACGTCAACATGCATTTTCCCTGCTTATTTTATCTTCTTTGCACGGTGCCAGAATCTAAATGCACGGCGTGCAAGTCATATTCAGAATGCACCTTTTTCCTGACGTGAATGTACACTTATACCAGGAATATTTTGCAGGGCCCTTTAGTAAAATAAAGGTTTAAGTACACTGATTATGGCATAGTGGAATGGCTATAAATGATACAGCTTATAGCTCTCCTGCAATATAGCGATTTAGAGAGATTTTAGTGACACTTAAGGATCAGTTGTGAGATTGCTGCACTTGTGCGAATTACTTGTCCGTTTTTCCAGCTCTCCACTCTGTAAATCCCAGCTCCCCGATTATTTCCATCGCATACTGTACATGATGTATCATTATTTAGCCACCTTCTCCTTGTATCCCGTCATTTAACCCACTTCTCTCCCCTGTCTCCCCCGTTTTGCCCGCTGCTATTTCATAGTCAATTTGACGTGAATCCTTGGTTTCTCCTGTCCATGTCTCCTTCAAGAACCCCGCCACCCCCCCACTAAATTATTATTTTGCATGGAGGATCTCTCCCCAGTCTCTCTCCTGCGTTCCCCCCCTCTCTCTCCACCTCTCCTCTGTCTCTCCCTCGTTCTCTCCTCTTTGCTCGGAGAGGCAGCTCTGGCTCCGAGCCAAGAAGAAAAATTCCATCTCCTCATCCAGTGTGGAGCCGCAGGGAGGGCGAGAGGATGGGGGGAGGGGGGAAAGAGAGAGAGAGAGAGACGTGGGGGGAGGGGGGAGGTGAGAGGGAGAAAAGGGGGGACACAAAAGAAGTGAGCGACTAGAAGAGACACAGAAACACACCGAGTGCATATTTTCTGTGCAGCGGAAAAGGAGGAAACGGATGGCAGAGCCTCTAGAATAGAGATTGTCACAGGGGCACCGTGTGAGGCGAGTAAGAGAAAGGGCCCCCAATTTAGCGTAGCAGAAAAAAAGGCAGAATAACTCTTAGGGATATATTTACTAAACGGCGGGTTTGAAAAAGTGCAGATGTTGTCTAGAGCAACCAATCAGATTCTAGCTGTCATTCTGTAGAATGTACTAAATAAATGACAGCTAGAATCTGATTGCTTGCCATGGGCAACATCTTTACTTTTTTCAAACCCGCCATTTAGTAAATATATACCCCCTACAGTGAAATAGGTGACCTTCAATTCTCCAGCAGTCGCCCACTGATTCTCACCTAGCAAAATAACCTGATGTAGGAAATAGTTTGCGAAAGCTCGATTGCCATTGTTTATTCGCCCTTAATATAAATCTATTTAGGTAAGCCGGAATATCTTAGAGAATAGTTATACAGAATTAGAGCGAGTTGACTATCTGCACTATATCTAGCCTGGCACCTTGGTACCAGCGTTGGCTGGCATCATCTTATGCCTCTAGGCTTACTTGGCACAGTTTAAATACCTAGAAGAACTGGGGAAATGCAAACAGTAAAAAAAAAATAACGCAGATGTCTTTAAGATAATTATTTGATACATTATTAACAAAAATAGTGTTTTGTAACTTTTTTATTTTCAGGATTGCTGAAAAGTAACGTTACGGTGAGGAGTGATCAGCTTGGGAATGGAGACACTAAAATTACTGAGGAATGGAAATCCAAAAATGCTGTGAAAAGTATAGATATACTTTGCAGCAAAAAAAGAAAATCAGATTCTGCAGGAGCAGTTTATTATACAGTTACTAAGTAAAGAATAAGGTTGGACAGGATGCCATTGCTATTCATCGGAGAGACTAGGAAGGGCTGAGGTTGGGGAGCTGTGGGAGGTGGCTTGGATCGTGGGAGCAGTATACCGCAGAGAAAGGTATTGCATTATTTGCTATGTTTTACTTAGAATAATATACAGCGGGGAGGTTTCACAACAGGGAGCTTTGCAGGAAACCTGGGGCTGTTTGCAGCACAGAGATAGATTTAAAGGCACAGCGCTCTGCAGAGCATCGAGCTGGCGCACAATGGACCGCCGGGCAGCCATCGAGGGCACGATGCTCTGCTTGCGAGAAAGAGGTTCTGCAAATGGAATTCCCGGGAAGGGATGGGAGACCAGATCAAGGCTTTAGTGAAGATGTTTGGCCCAGCTGGGAATAAATAGCCAGACAGGATCTTTCTAGGACAGAGAGTGGCTAAATATAGCCAGGGTTGGGGGGGGGGGGGGAGCGGGAGGAGAGAAATGGGAGCACATGACTAGAATCAGGAGCGCTGGGGCTAGAAATGGAGAGAGATGAGGGTCAAAAAGGCAGGAGGGATGCAGGTAGAGGAGAGGAAAAGCAAAAGGAAATGAAGCTGCAGTAGTGAGAGCAGGAGGAGGAGGAGGAGGTGAAAGTAGATCTGCAGTGAGACAGGGGAGCCGAGCCGAGCGGGGGCTGTGCAGCTTGTCCTTGTATAACTCTGTCACACAGGCTCTGCCTTCCCTGTCACTTGCTGGTTTCTATTCAACCTCCCTGAGCATTGCTCTTTAACTCCTGAGCCTCCAGCACCAGCTAGGTCACCGCACAGATCATTGGATGGAGAGGCAGCTATAGCTGTCAGTAAATCCAGGCAGTCAGTAAAATGAAATAGAACACTTGTGTGTTAGTAAAAAAATAAATAAATAAATAAATAAAACAATCATTACATATGTCATCTTACTGATCCTTCCATAGCATTGACCACAGCAGTGGTTTGGGTCTGACGGGGGCGATGAACTTGTTATTTCTAACATCTGAGCTCTATTGCCCTTAAGGTGGTTATTTAACATTTAAACGCATTTTTTATGTCAGTAAATGTCAAGTGTCAGTAAACAAGAAAACTGTCAGTGAAAAGTGTTAGTCCTAAGTGACAAATATCTGGTGCACGACTGTAACGGGAAAGTAGCTTTTATATAAGTCTTGGGGCTCCTAAGTGACTTTTAATATCTATTTTATTTTACCTTCGGGTACTTTATTTCTTACAATGCGCAATTTCCAATTTGAAACAAAACAAATGGCGATCCTCACATCTAGAGGGTTTTACCTTCTCTGACCGGTGCCGATATCACTGCTCAACCAATCTCGAGACATGTCACAGGCGTGTATGTATGTGCGTCTGTGTTTGCAGGTATGGAATCGCATTTTTGGAAACCCAGAAAGTGACAAAAAAAGAATAATTGTCCTTTTTTAGTAATAATGGCGCATACACAAAAAGGATTTGTTATATCACGCAATTCATGTTACCCATCTTGTATCATTCTCCGTTCTACTTGTGCTACGTAAACTTTGTGATCTTTTGTTTGCTTCTGTGACCTACGTCTACCTTGTTTGTATCAGCCCCACGTACGGCTCTGCGGAACTTTGTAGCGCCCTATAAATAAAATGCTATTAATAGTAAAAGACGACTGCAAGTTTTCTTGCTATAGTCACTGCGAGGAGCACTGCTAAACAACTTAACGAGGGGGAAGCGAAAAAAGCGTAGTTTATAGATGTCATTTTGTATATATTGGGTATGGTGCTCTGAATTCTATATAAAGCAAATCCCACAGCATGACATTACAGCACGTTTGTGGCGAAGGGCACCGTTGTTAGTGTTACTTTCAGAACATCGCTTTATTAAACATTAAATCGTGATGTGTTTGGCAAATGCTGAATTCTGATTTTCCCCTCCCAGGGCTGGCGACGACTATTTTTTAAAATAATTTCCCTTTGCGAGGACAGAAGTCAGACAATAATCTCGCTAGACAAACGAGATGTAATCACCACGTCCCCAATATTTTGCAAGTTTTTTTTTATGTTTTTACCACAAAGATCGCAATAATTAGGGCTACATTGTGTCCTGGTTGTCTCTGAACACAATACTCATTGTCCATAATACAGGCTTCTGATGAAGCCAGATTCACAGCACCTGTTATCATCAGGTCCCAATATCTGTTTTAACTTATATACGACCTAAAAGGAATTATGGATTGTGTTTTATTGCCTTAGCAAGAGGCAGGTCACGTGGATGTCTCTGCATTTAATTTCGCAGTTGTGGGTACTCTGAAGATTAGGGTGTCTGTACTACAGAGGAGGGGGGGGGGTCAAAGGTTTTGTATATGTGATTACTCCACTTGTAGAACAACGTCTGTTTGTGGAGAACCAATCTTATCCGTCTCTCACGCACGTGACACAAACGGTCAGATCTGACTGTGTTAATGTGTCCTGGACTTCTCCGAACTGAAGATATTTGAGATAAAACTGTTTTGTTTTTTTTTCTAAGTAAACCATATTTCCTGTCTTTCATCCTTTTACAATGCCACAAAGTCACTCAGAGCCTAAAATGGCTGATAAGAGCCCAGCCATTGTTTGTTCTTATTTTAATATGTTTTCAACATATTCAGACACATTGGCGCAACATCGGGGCATAAGGGTATCAAAAGGTAAGTCCTTGAGCTTATACCAAACTTGGTTCAGTATTTGGAACATTAACCTATTTTTAGAGGTGGAAAATCTGCTGTATATGTGCGTTGGTGTTTGTGAGTCTCGCCACGTTCGTTAATTCAGTATATTGATATTAAGCCGAGGGGTGGAAAGTGTTAATTCCGGTAACTGTACTTTTTAGTTTCTGCAGCTGCTCATATATTATTTAAGCAGTGGCTTCATGCAACCTGGCGCATCTCTAGGCACTTTGTTCTCCGTCTTTCGGTAAGCCGCCTACCCCGACCTGATAAAGGTTCTTTTACGTCCTAGCGGTTGTAGAACCTGTACATTGCATGACTCATCGTACATTGGCGGTAGCTCATATTTGATGCACTTTGCAGAAAGTAATAATGAAATACCCTGTGTACATCTGCATTCCTCACTCATTTCCCCAATGTGCTTCAGACTGACAGCATCTGAGAACAGCTAACTCCACACGCAGGCAGCTCCTTTGTTCGGAGCCTGGCAGGCAGTCAAGGCAGCGAGCAGGTTAACCGGGTTTCCAGCAGGATATAAACTTCATACACAATAGTATGCTATACGCTACGCTAGTCTACTCTCCTTGCAGCTTCTCCTGAACAATTCCCCCGCTGCCAGCTTATCGCCCCAAAATGTTATATTTTGGGAAGGTGAGAAATAACGCAGGACACTATAGGTGTCTTTAAAAGCTGGCGGATTTAAATTGCAATTAATATATTGGAACGATAGACGGGAAGTGGTACAGGCGTAGGAATGACTATGGTGCCTGGGCGCCACAAGCGTTTTTGGGTGTGTCCGTAAAAGAAACGGTGCGCCAAACATTGTAGAAAAGGGAAAAAAAGATGAAAATGGCTCAGTGCGAAAATAGATTGCGCCATCTGACAAATCACCCAGAGACAATAACTTGTGCACTGAAATTGGCGCTTAATGAACGTTAAATAGTTTTTTTCTTTTAAGCTGCAGTGCAACAATACATCTTGGTAGTTCCCACAAAATTGTGTCCAAGTATACCTTTGACAATTAAGTTGTCCTAGTATGTATATGACCATATGTCGGTCTAGTTCCAGAAGTACCTGTCAGTCTATATGCCTCATTACTGCTGCAAGACCGAAAGGTACAAGAGTTTACTGTGTAAATGCAGTTCAAGAAGTGTTGGCATGGTTAATGCATCATTGTACTATGTTCTAAATTTAAGCTTCTGAAAGCGATCTCTGCTCAAGACGTATAACACTTTCAATCCAACGTAGTAATACGAATGGGCTGCATATATGCCATAAATACAAAATTCACATGCTATTAAAAAAATGTCCAAGATTACAACCCTGCTCTTCTGTCTGTCTGCTTCTACATCTGACACCTCCCAACATGTTCCCTTGGTTCCCCTGTTCATTTCCATGCAACCTTCACAGGCTTTGCCCAAAATGCTAAAGTTTGTCAATCAATTTTTTTGCAGGGTTGGCGGGCTACAGGAAGAGAGGTAAGTTAAAGGACAAAGTAAATGTGAAATCGGAGTCATTAGGAGGAGAGAACATAGAGGTCTGTAAGCTAAGACTACACACAATTTTTGAAACGTAGGTCATTATTTTATATATCTTGTTCTGCTGAGTACGTCCAGGACAAGTGAAGAGCTAAAGGTGCTTCCAGTAGTTTGATGATTATTACCTAATATAATGGTCAGAACTTCTAATTCTGAACAACAAACTATGTCGGTGCTTTTGTGCAGAGATGTTGACCTTTAAAGACAGACAAGTCATGGTAATGTACATGGGGAGACAGAATTTTCCTACCCACTAATATAACTGCTAGACTGGTGGAGTATACCGAGAGTTGCTCCATAGACATACCAAATTATGTGTGTGCCTCCTTGCACGAACCCTCTTTGCATCATTGACTGTAGCTCTCTGTCTTCCCTGTAAGACTACCAACGCTGACCCCAACAAATGAGCTGAGCGTTAAACACTCTTTGTACCTGACCGTAGAGGGATATCAGTAAGATGTTTGGGACATTAGAGTTACCGTCTTTCAAGGGAGGTGCCTCCTAAAGGAATGAAAGCATGTTCAGCACCTGATTTCTGGATGCTGTCAGCAGGGAGTGGGGAGAGATTTGGGGGGTGAGGGGGGGGGGAATGTAAGGGTATATCAGTGGGTGGAGAGGTGTTTGGGGGCCTGTAAGGGAATAGCAGATGAGGAGGAGTATTTGGGAACCTGGAAGAGAATAGTAAATAGGGAGGAGTATTTGGGGCCTGCAGGGAAATAGCTGATGGGGAGTATTTGGGGGCCTGGAAGGGAGTAGCAGTAGACAACCGAGAGATTCCTGTAATGGGCATAGAAGACAGACAACATGGCAGAGTGTAATTATGCGGTCAGGGATAGATGCGTTAAAACGGGGAACTATTAGTGGATTACTTGATGCTTTGCTGATATAAATAGAGGGTAGATGAGGTCTTCTAGAAGGAAAATGAGGGATGCAGTAAATTTGGGTTTTCAGACCGATGACTTGGCCGCACTATGAGATATGTTGACTTTCTCAGCTAGGTCATATCTGCAAGTGTCTGGCTAGAAAGTCAGAGGTAATTCTTCTAACTGCTCATGAATAGCCTTGCATGATTCCTCTGGCATTGATGAGGCTAAGTCATCAGGATCATGTGACAGTCTGTGTGATCTGAGAATAGGATGCATGTGGGTGCTTGTACTGGCCAGCAGGGATTGAGTTAATGATGGCTTCATGCAGCGAAGGTGTTGGTGTGGTATATTCATACAGACCACGTGACAGTCTGTGTCATCTCTCCAGCCGGCACAGGAGGCATGCGGCTCTTGTACCCGCCAGCAGGGATTGAGTTAAAGAGACTCTCATGCAGTGTCTTGCTCTTTTGTTCACCATAAAAAAAGGAGTTTATGCTGCTTTCAGGGTTTAATGCTGCAGGTGTATCGGATTCTATTTAGATCCTCCCTATACAAGGGACGGTATTAATGCTGCAGAACCACGTACTGTCCTACAGGCCCTTACCACTAACACAGATGTTCCTGCAAAAGTTTCATTATTTTTTTTTGGCATCAAGCAGGGGTTAATGCTTGGCTTTGCTGAGATGCTGCAACACTGAAGAGATTAATGCTGCAGAATGGTGTGAAGATCCATAACTCTTTAAATTAAGGATACAGGCTCATGAGCTACTCTCGATAGTCCCTACCGTCAGGGGTTAATTCTGCCAGATTATGACACGCTCAAAAAGACCTGTACAGAAGATGTTAAAGTTGCCGAGATCATGTGATGCCTTATGCTGGCTCTCTACCAAAGACAGCTGCAGGCTCATGTCATGCTTTAGGTCTAGAGGGCCTTGCCAGCAGGGAAGTAGTTAATGTTGCAGGCTCAAGTGATCATTTGCAGGGCCTAACCAATATAATGTTGTACATTAGTCTCTCTGGCAGGGGGGGTTAATGCTGCCGGATCATGCAGTGCACAACAGGACCTCTTCGGCGTGGAAGGGGTTAATGCTGCAGGACCGTCACTCTGAATGGCCACTTCGACAGGAAAGGGGTTAACGCCGAAGCTTTGCGCGCCGTTTTACAGAGCGTCTCTCTGGCAGGGAATGGGTTAATGCCGCAGGATTGCACACCGTTTTACGCTGCCTCTCTCTGGCGAGGAAGGGGTTAATGCAGCAGGATCATGGCCGGGCTTTACCGGCTCTCTAGAGCAGGGAAATGAGACAGAATCATTCAGTGCTCTGCGGTGCCTCTTAGGCAGGGGAAGGGGTTAAAGCAGCAGGACTGTGAAATGTGTGGCAGGGCCCCTCGGCTGGGGAAGGGGTTAAAGCAGCAGGGTCAATCAGTGTTCTACAGTGCCTCTCCAGCAGGGAAGGGGTTATCAGATTGTAGATCACTTTCCCTCTGTAGGCCTCTCCTGCATGAAATAAACAAGGAATGCAATGCTTACCTCCTGGCTGCTGTGTGTAATAAGATGCTTCTCTCTATTCCTCCTCAGGCGTCTTCTTCCTAGAACTACTTAGTGTCTGTCTTTCACTGCAAGATCTTTCCCGTTCTCTCCTTTTACTTCTTCCTCTCATTCCCTAATCATCTAGTTTCAAATCCCTGTGCTCTCCCACCCAGTCTCACTCTCTTCTGCCTCCCTCCGCCCTCCTGTCCACTCTGTTTCTTCTCCCACCTTCTCCATCTCTTTTTCTCTTCTTTTTTTTTTCTCTCTCGCTTGTCTGCCTTCTCTTTCCTCTCCTCCCACATCCCTCCCAGTATTCTCCTCCCTTTTCCTCCCTCCCTCTTTCACTCTGTCCTCCTTCCTCCAACCCCCCCTTCTACATCTCCACGTTCGTTCAGTCTCTGCTGTCAGTGTCTCTCACCTCCTGTCTTTTCTGAGTCCCTCTCTGTACCAGCTATTACCCAGAATCCTCTCTACTGCTCTCTGATCTCAATCTTCCTCTTCACTTCATTCTTCATTCTTCACTCACTGATTTGCTTACACTTTTGCTAAATGTCTGATACTCTGTGCCCGGCTATGTGCCTCCAACCTTCTCTCTATATGACCCAACTTCCCCTGTCCCTTTTTTCTTCCAAACTGTGCTTCTTGGATCTCTGCATTTATAAGCGTCTCCTATATTTATAAAATCATCATCTCTCTAAGTGTTTTAACCCTTTATGATGTTTATATATGTGGATGCAAGTTGCGACTAATGATTTATATCGACATGTCTGCTGATTTGTGAACACAGGTCTACATGTAAGTAAATAGTTTAACCTTATGATTATGGTTCTGAAGCTACATTATCTCCTGTCCATATTTATCAGTAGTTCAAGATCATGTGGTAGAAGAGATAAAAGCCACACATGGTACATAGCATCATTTTATCATTTTAACTCCTGTCTGAATTCTAGAGACAGTGACTTTGCAATGTTGAACGCCCAGCAAAAATCTAGCAAAAGCACAAACCCGGCTGAATGTTGTGCTGATGATCTAATCCCCACCAACGAGCTACTGTATATTGGGGTTTGGGTCTACAAGACTGGAAATACGTGACCAGTGTTGAAAACTCAACTAATTGCAAGTTAAACATATTGGCTTCCTTTACTTGACATAACTAGGGCCATGACGTGTGCACCTCTCGAAGGGCGTAATTTCTGTGCTATACAGTCTGTTGGTGACCGCTAAGCAGGCCGCTGTCCAGAGACCCAAGACCAGTTAGGAGGCTGACTTGGACGGACAGCCGGAGGAGGGCTCATGGTCTACTGTGAGGGATAGGGTCTCTAAGTCCTCAATTTCCTCCCTGGTCAAGGAGAATTCCCACAAAGTATATTATAGGTGGTGTCTGGTCCCCACTATGTTCAGGAGGATTTATGGAACTGTGTTTGAACAATGCTGGAGTGACTGAGGGGGATACAATCTTTCATCAACACCTGTTGGTCCTGTCCTAATATTGCCCGGATTTGGGACAGTGTAGGTAGCCTTATGAGCGATCTTACTAAATTTCCGATCTCTACTTGCCCCTGGTCCTTGCTTCACAATTCTCTGCTGAGGGATTGGATAAGCATTCCGATAAACTCTCCATGAAAAGTGCGGCTATAAGTTTGGTCGCAAGTCACTGGAAATGACCCAATCCCCCATCCCGCAAGAAACTTCTTAATAAAATCGGTGCCATGGAGAACGTCTCTGCATACATCAATTACAAGTCCCAGTAATATATCCCTGAATTGGTGCAAGTGGTTCATTTATGACAGACCGTCCTCCAAAAGGGACCCATCCCAAGGCTTTTTAGACCTTCTGTAGATATAGGTAAGCATTCATCCCTGCAGTAGCCTGTGCAAGTTCAACCTCAATCAATGCCTTTGGGCAGCACGGTGGCTCAGTGGTTAGCACTTCTGCCTCACAGCGCTGGGGTCATGAGTTCAATTCCCAACCATGGCCTTATCTGTGTGGAGTTTGTATGTTCTCCCCGTGTTTGCGTGGGTTTCCTCCAGGTGCTCCGGTTTCCTCCCACACTCCAAAAAAACATACTAGTAGGTTAATTGGCTGCTATCAAAATTGACCCTAGTCTCTCTCTCACTGTCGTCTGTGTGTGTTAGGGAATTTAGACTGTAAGCTCCGATGGGGCAGGGACTGATGTGAATGAGTTCTCTGTACAGCGCTGCAGAATCAGTGGCGCTCTATAAATAAATGGTGATGATGATGATAAATGCCTGTCTTATATGAGTGCCTCTGCTTTTCACGCAGCAGATTGAGGACGTCGGAGCTCTTTGACTTGGCCTCAATCTCCCACCCTGTCCTATCCATTTTCACAACACACCCTTGCACCCGTCATGTCTGGTTTGTCGCACATACAAGATCTTGATATACTTCATTGTGGACAGTTCTGAATAATCATGCCCACTATCTTACTCTCTTTGTGGCTTCTATACCTGCCTGTACAACTGCTACCACTTTGGATACCGGCAACTGTTGTTACACTGTATTTGAAAATGTAAATAAAGTTCTTAAAAGAATAAACTTCCATTGTACAGGGTTGCACTGAACAGCAGATTACTAATTTCTCTTGCAAGGCTTACTCATTGAATTAAACTGTTAGCTCGTTCATCGTCAGATCACTTAGCTCAGAGGTCAGATGTGGCCGTAATTAATGGCTATGGGGGTTTAACATGCAGGAATCGGTTGTTAAACCCATTTTCCATACCTATTAGCTCCCTTAAAAGTCTGAAATTTGCACCAGGTGGTAATGACCTATATTAACGTTCATTCTGCAAAATTGAGTGTAGACGAACGTTCTACTAAATCTCCTGAACTAGACAACAATGAGCTATATTGGGAGTCTATGCTCAATAACGCATTGATGATCTGAAGCTAGACATAATTGATCCATACTGGAGTTTAATACCGCACAAGGTAACGGTCTGCTTTGTGTTAATCTGTAATAAGCTTTATTTGGGTTTTATGCTGCAAAACTGTGACTGATTTAGCATTTATTGGGAAGACTAGAGGGACCGTGAGGTTCTTATCTGTCGTCAAATTCTATGTTTCTGTGCATTGATAATGTGAGGGCCAGACAGAATCAAGCTCTGTCTTGGCTCCGTGATGCAAAAATGGGTTTGGCTAAACCTCGTATTGGTAATCTGGATCCAGACAGCTCTTGGGTTTGGCCGTAATGATGAGTCTGGAGTCGGGAAACCGTGATTGCTGCAAAAGCCAGGCCTAGACGAAGCTAATAGTGATCATCGGGAACGGATTGCACCCCACTCTGTTGTGTAAAGTGATCCCCTCCTCTAGTATGTTGTCCCCGATTCTACAATCCATAGAAATCTCCCTACAGTCTCCTTAATATTTGTTGTATATTGTAGTTCACAAGAGGGGTTAAAATTTGCATATTTTAATACCAAGCAAAATAATGATTCTTGACTAAGTGGCCATTTGACCTGCTACCATTTTGATCAGGGTAGATGGCGTGAGCAGCCACGTGTGTCTGTTGAATCACGTTTTATACTGTCCGTATGCTGATTACATGTATTCGTTTCTTTCTGCAAAACCTTTTTCACACGAGAAGAGTAAATGTTATGGAAAAAAATATATATATCTATACATACACTGAGACACGGATGTGTGCGAATGTTCCACCCTCCCTCAAGGCCAGGAAAAGACCGCAGAAGGAGTGGATCTGGTACTGCAAAGGTTAAGCTTCCGTCTCGCGGGAGGTCAATTTGGGACGCTGAATATCTGTTTCATATCCCCGCCCTGCTGCTAAATCTTCTTTCTGCCAGGCAGATTAAGTGAGGCGGTTAACCCACTCGTTGCTGGAGCCACAATTCACCTGACTCTCTGTCGGAAACTTAAAATAAATTGTTATAGATTTCTTTCATCTTTTATTCTGGCGTGAGCCAAAAAACTGCGTAAAGGTTGATCTATCTAATCTCTAATGTAAAGCGATGCAGTTCTCAATCCCATTAAAGTGACCTCGACATGAATATAGCTGGGTTTTGTTCAGCAGCCCCCTGCCCTATTTAGGTTCTGGGCTATTGCGCATAAATTTACAGCTTGGCGGTCTCCAACACCAAATCCCTTTTGTTATTAGGGCGCAACGGATCGGCGAGGGCTATGATTTTGTCGACTTAACATCAAACTAACACAAAAATCCAATGCATTCATCATTTTTACATCCATCTACTTTGCAACGTAACGCTTGCTATCCAGAATTATTGCATATCTTACAAATCTAGGATAATAATAATCAAAACATGTTATAGTCTTGTATGAATGACGTAAGATTTTGAAGCACGTTTTACTGATTTTTTCTATCTGCAATGATTATCTAGCATAAGGTGCTGTATTATAACCTCCTCTGTAGGTTCATGTACAGCTATTTCTATGATGTTTTATACAATAGTCATTATAATGTCCACCTCCATCGTTTTCTCCCAGTATGCCCATAAACTGCAGTGCATTGTGGTCTATGTAGTTCTGTCTCCCTCTTCTTGCAATCGGCTCGTTCTGGTTCTATCCTTGCGTTGTCAGATATTTTAATCAACTGTAATGCCACAGGGCACGTGTGGATTAGGGGTGTGCACTGGCCACCTTTTCTTGTTTTGGGTTTTGGGTTCTGATTAGCTTGAGGTTTTGGGTTCTGATTTGTTTTGCCAAAACACCCCACGAAAAGATTTTGGTTCTGATTTTGGGTTTTGGGTTCTGATTTTTTTTTAAAAACGCATAAAAAGTGCTAAAATCCATATTTTTTGTTTTTTTCACTCCTACACTATTATTAACCTCAATAACATTCATTTCCACTAATTTCCAGTCTATTCTGAACACCTCACACCTCACAATATTGTTTTTAGGCCAAAAGGTTGCACCGAGGTAGCTGGATGACTAAGCTAAGCGACACAAGTGGGCGGCACAAACACGTGGCCCAACACATGGCAGGATCAGTGAACTTATATAGCAGTACCACTGGACTTATACGGCAGGATCAGTGCCTTGCTTGCAGTCTCCTAGGTAACGCAAATAATCTTCATGTAGGCTGTTTCCAAATGTACTGCCTGTATGGGGCGGGCTATTTATACCCCCTTAGGATGGTCTTTTGCCTGTAGAAGAGTTCCATCAGAAACGCGTGGTGTAAACACTGACAGTGGATTACCCATTCGTTGCTACATACCTGTTGAGCTAACCTTCTTGTAAGTGCATTTTCTTATTTCTAGTCTAATAAAAGTCTAAATCTCATTTGATCTTTGAGGTTTCTTTCTTTACAGTGCCCCGATTTGTTTATAATATATATTTCCAACACTGATGTAGCAGTGTCCTGGCGTTACACCCCCTCCTGCAGGAGGAGCAGCTGACCATTTAATACAAAGTTCCCAGCAATCACTAATATATATTGTAGCATGCAACAACCAGTATATACTATAGCTATGAGACACCAATAAAATTCTTTGCAGCTATATTTTTGGACACCATTTACCCAAAGTCTCCACTTTTAGATATCTGCCCCCATCTTCCTTCATTTCCTTACCTGCAGTCTCCTCTTAATGATCAAATTTCCATTCTGTCCATATCTTCTCTCACGTCTGTCCTGTCCTAAACTGCTTGTGACAACTTGTGTACTCCTCTAGTCACCGTAACACTATGAGTAGAGAGCCTAGTGCTGGAACTTATTGTAAGAAGAATAGTGGAACGGGAGATCTATGTAGTTGTATCTTCACGGTGGAGCTTGAGACGTGTCCAGTACAGAAAGAGAAATTTAAATAATTAAAGTGAGATCTCGCGAGATCCGACGGCGTGATGACGAGGTTTTGCCTCGTTCTGAGTTTCGTGATCGGCGGGAATACCCGAACAGTGCTCGGATCCGGGCTCGGATCGGCACTGTTCGGGGGGGTTCTGATTTGCCAAATCCGGACCCCTCTCATCTCTAGTGTGGATCACGTCTTTCTTGGTTATGGTACAGTGTAATGTTTGTAATTCTTTTTCTAAAGTACTTAGAATTCATAGCATACTATCGCTGGTGTAACTGCCATAGTAGCAGAGATTAGGCTGTGTACACACTACAGGTTTTTCACCCGATTATCGTGCCAATCACATGATAAACGGCCAATAGGTGTATTTGCTCCAACAAACATATTTTATCGTTTCAAAGCTCATCGTATTGTTTGAATTGAGTTTATAAACTGTCTAAAATCTCTATAAACGATGGAACGAGGTCGGGCAAATCCTGCAGTGTGTACGCACTCGCCACCAGCAGAGTCACCATCTTTTCAGCGGATTGTCGTGACAGATGAAGAGCACAGATCTAACGGTAAATCTTGTAAAATGTGTAAAGTGGGTGCACATGTTTCGGCTGCTGACCGGGATTTTTTTTTTAATCATTGGTAAAATCGTTACTGATATGACATCGGGATACATTTTCTGTAGTGTTTTACGATATCATGATAATTAATTACTAAGTAGATCCCTTTCATGGCTTGTACCATGCTATATTCCTGCCTATATATGTCTGTTTTATTATCCTGCAGTACAGTGTTGCAGTATATATACACAAGGCATGGAACGGAGAAATATACATCTACTTAATGATGTCTGTAAGGGAAAGAGAGACACCTTATTTTTTTCAGATTCATTCTTGGCACTGGATTCACAGCCCACGCAGTAGCCCACGCCAACATTTACTGTAATAACATCTACTTTAACTGCCACTACTTTAAGATACCACTGATTATCGCACAACTGCTGGCGAAACGCGTTTGTTTACCCATACCAACAAGGGATTACCCAGGACACGGTTTGATCCACTTATCATTTCACTATTTTGTATTACTGTTTTATATATTTATCCTTTATTGTTTATGCATTTTATATTTTTTCTGCTTATTATTCACTTGTCCTCCTTTTTATCTTGCTTTTATTCCTCCTATACATCTGCTATATTCTCTTCTTCTATATCACTGTTATTTCTCAAACATCTAACACTTAGATTGTCTAATCACCAATAATCATTCATTGCCTTTATCCAATCTACACCATCATTTTACCCTTTTTAACGTTACACTTTTTTTTACGTATATATCGCTGTATTATTTATGTGCATATCTCTTCCACTACTCACATCCCATATATTCTTAAACACAATTCTAATCACGCAACTGCTATACCGCAAATATCTCTATATTGTTGTAGTACTCACTCCTACATTTGTATATATCACTTTATCTACACTATTCCTTCCTCTCTGTCTCAGATATCACCTTTCCATCTCTCCTTTAACCACTATCTCAGTTTATATTACCCTTTAATCACTTGTTTTCATTTCTACAATCGTTCACATTCATATGTTTACCTGCTCCAATCTGTAACTGTATCTGTAATGTTGTTTCTCATCAAATTCTACAGTCTCATCTCTGTAACACCTATGACTCTTCCTCTATATCTTCGGATTTTAGATCGCTGTCTACACTGCTTGGACCAATCGTAACCTTCTCTCCTCATCCCTTAAATTTGTTCCTGTTGTACACTTTCAGACTTCTCTCCTCGAACCAAACAGACCAAACGGACCACCGGCTCATTTGTGACACCAATGCAACACGTCATCGAGACATCACCCACAGTGCGCCACGGCGATGAACAGATTTTCTAAGAAGAAGGGCACCATGTCGATAACGCACACACTGACTACAACTTTAGGACAGTGTCCTGATAGGTTCTAATGCAGCACAAAATCTTTGTGCTGCATTAGAAATTCTGCAGGGATTTGAGTCGCTGTGATGTCACCCTGCCCCTGTGTATGAATCAACCAATCCAAACAGTGTATTTTTGCAAAGCAAGTTTGCCAAGCTGTCAGTCACTGTCTACCTCTTTAGTTAGAGAAGTAGCCTCCCTCCAAATATGGCAACCTGTTTGAAAGGAGATAGAGACATATTTAGTTAAGTGCAGTTTTTTTATTTGTATATTAACTAGCCCAGAAATACACAAAGTTTGCCATGTATGTTTCAAATATCAAATTTTCTTTCTCTTTAAACATAACAGCAAAAAATACAAAAGAGTGAGGGGCTCAATTTTACGGCTGATTTTGCTTAAAACCGGTGTGTATTACTAACTGTACATTGCAATTAGAATTTTTATACAAGCTGTAATAATAATAATAATAATAATAATAATAATGTTAAAGTATTCAAAACTACTGCTACTCATTTTAATTATATAGCACTTTTCTCCCAATAGGACTCAAAGCGCTTCACATTTGCAGATTATAATAATACAATACAAAATAAACCTATAGAGGATTAGCAGAGTACAAAATAGAGAGTTGAGCATTTGTGTTTTTTTTTTTTTAGAAAATGTAGGGGGTATTAATTAAATGCTTCAGTAACCAAGTAAGTCTCTCATCTGTCTTTGAAGATCGCTAGAGTGGGGGTCTCGCGGACTGTATGAGGTAGTGAGTTCCAGAAAGTAGGAGCCGCAAAGCTAAAAGATTGAGCTGCAAAGTGAAGTTTGAGAGATTCTAGGAACTATTAGTTTTCCGTCATCTGTGGATCAAAGTGAGCGCGTGGGAGTATAGGGAACCAGAAACTGCTTCATGTATCCAGGACCCAGGTTGCTTAGACCTTTGATTATCAATATCATCATCATCACCATTTATTTATATAGCGCCACTGATTCCGCAGCGCTGTACAGAGAACTCACATCAGTCCCTGCTCCATTGGGGCTTACAGACTAAATTCCCTAACACACACACACACAGACAGAGAGACTAGGGTCAATTTTGATAGCAGCCAATTAACCTACTACCATGTTTTTGGAGTGTGGGAGGAAACCGGAGCACCCGGAGGAAACCCACGCAAACACGGGGAGAACATACAAACTCCACACAGATAAGGCCAAACACAGAAACAGATTTGGCATCTTATAGGCAGCCAGGGAAGGGGCAGGAGGACAGTTTTTATGTGGCAGTAACAGGCTACTTAGTTAACAGTCTGGCAGCCCTTTTGTGCTAGCTCCAAGCAGAGCAGTTATTTTCCTGGAAGATCCATATAGAGTGCATTGCAGTTTTCCAAGCGTGAAGACACTGGTCCATATATGAGTGTAGGAACATCTTCTGAAATTCAAGGTTCAAATGCTTGATTCCGGCTATATTCTACAGATGAAAAAAATGAGGATTTGATCATGGTTGAAACCTGATCTTTAAATGTCAAGCCACAATCAAGTACAATAACCAGATTCCACTTATCAGAGTTTTGCAACTCTGAATCCCCAATCTTAAGCCCAGTTGGTTGGTCCAGCTGCAATTTTGTTATTTGATATGAACTCCTATCATAAGAACCTTTGTTTTATCTGGAGTCAATCTGCTGCATCCGCTGTTATGGATGCAGCAAAACTTTTCAGGTGCATTGTCAGCATATAGGAGAGGGGAATGCATGATTTTTTCCACCAAATCATTTAATGTGGGCTGAGTAATTGGTGTAAGGAGGAATGATTTGGGGTTTTAGGCAGTGGAGAAACGTGGGTGTAGGGAGTGCAGATGCTATGGGACCCGGGTGTAAGAGGTGTCAGGCAGTGATGGTGCCCCCTCCCCTCTGAGAGCCCAGTGGGAGACCCCCGGAACCTCCAGGGTCCTCTTATTAACTCCTGATGCTACCGCTCTGCTCTTTTCAGAGCAGAGGTCCAAGGAGGATAACATCGGCATCACCCCTACCCAAGCTTTGCTATGGGGCTCGGTGAGGACGAGTTCCACCCCTGGTTTTAGGGGACATAGCTTGTTATAATACTTTATCAGATATGGGTCTATATAAAAAAAGATTGGCTGCACTCGGACTTGAGTGGAGTAAAATTATTAGGTGAACTGTTCAGAAGATTAATTTAAATTAGCAAAGCAAGGCAGTGAAATAAACCAGGAAAAGTCTAAGCATTCCCCACAGTTTAAGGTATTAATAGGGCAGGTCTATTTAGCAGGTAACGTATCATGGGCAGGTCTATTCAGCAGGTAACCTATCCTGGTTAATGTGGTACAACTTAAAAACACCATCAATAAAACAGACTGAAGGTGTTTTGGACCATGACTAGCACGTGGCATAAGATATGTGAATGATATCGCATATGGGCATCATTTCCCCACCCTTTCTGATATACACACAAAATGTAATATCCCTAACAAGTTCTTTTTTTAGTATCTTCAAATAAGACAATTTCTTCGTACTGTTAAATACTGTCTGATCTCCAGACTGTTAACTACCATTGAATTGAGCCTTAGACAAACCTCAACTATAGGTCTACTGTCAACTCAAGCCTGTGGGATCTCTCCCAAAAGACCCTCACGAGCTGACATGGGAGGTGGACCTGTATAGTGGACACAGAATAGTGAGGATTGGGAGGAAATCGGAGAGAATATAACCGCTAACTCTATTTGCATTTGGATAAGAGAGAATGTGTACAAATTACTATATTTCTGGTATTCCATGTAGACTACATAGACTCTACCCTATTATATCTAGCAGATGCTGGAGAAGCTGTTTAGATCAAGGGATTGTTCCTTCACATCTGGTGGCAGTATCCCAAATTCTAGCAAGGAATTAAAATTTTAGTAAGCACAGTATTGCATCTTGATGTCGCCCCCTCTCCCAGGGTCTTCTCTTGCTGGGCGTTCCTACCATCCTCGCACCACCAGAATAAGCTGCTCGGCCAGGGCCATCTTAACAACATTATGGGCCCCCGGGCAAAGCAGTGCACCGGGGCCCCTACATATATATATATATATATATATATATATACATATAGATATAGATGTATAGAGATACAGATATAGATATATAGAGATAGAGATAGATAGATGTACTTGCTCAGTGACCCTTGAAGGTTTTTTATGCAAGTTTTTTTTTTTTGCAGGATTATTTATTCTAATTAAGAGCCCTGCCTATGGGGCCCCCTTGCCCGTGGGGCCCCCGGGCACCTGCCCATCGTGCCCAATGGAAAAGATGGCCCTGTGCTCGGCCACAACTTGTCAGCTCTCAGCAGACTGTAAACAACCATCAGCCTCCGCATAGCAACAGTCATTACTAGAATCTGGCATGTTTTTAGTGGGTGGAAGTTATGACCAGTATACTTCATAACTCCATAAAATCTTCCATTTAAATATGAGAACCGTGGTCGACAAACTTTAATGTCCGAATCCCGTTTTCTTGACTTTACACTGTTACCAAGTGTCTTCTATATTTTCACTCAAGCTCAACATAAAACTTTAGCACTGGAAGTCATTCATTGCAAGTCCTCTTAACCTCTCCTTCTCCTTTCTCCACCAGCGATATGCCACCGTTTCCTGATTCCTTCATTCACTGTCTATCCTACTTTCCCCTCTTTATTATTTAAATATAGATCAGTAGGTCTCAATTGTTCCCATTCTTGACAACAGTTTAACTCGTCTATTCTTACTTGTGCAAATAAGCTTAAATTTTTGTCGGCTTGTTCATTCACAAACTACTGTAAACATTATGCTACTCTTTGATCTGCTAATAAAGTTGTTAAGTAAAGACCCAACAGACTAAAGGTGGAATAAGGGATGATTTAGGGTAAGTGGTAGTAAAAGTCTGGCTCTGTTTACAAATGCTATTAACTTAGGAAATTTACAGAACAAATGGCCATAATGATAAGAGATAATCTAGATACTGAGGCTATTACAGAGTTAAAGGAAAAGCTCGACTGTCAGTCTAGGTACACACTGAAGAATGTTCCAACGTGTTATCTCAAACTATTGTACCTAGGACTGAAGGTCCGATCAGTCTGTCGATTCATGTATACACACTGACACGATTTACCTTCAGATCTGTGCTCTTCATCTGGTCCTTCATCTGGTCCTCTAGTCCGGAGAATGACAGCACAATATTCATTCATTCATTATTGTCACATTATCACAATGATTAAACCTTGTTATAGCTATCCTCATACCCTAACGAATTTCGTTAGCTTCTGTGACTCTGAAACAAAACATTCGGTCCCCGAACAAACAAATTAATTATTCCTTCTACAACACTCTCTACATTTATTCACCGGGACATTCATCGCTAGCATCGGCTGAAAAGAACACGACTCTGTAAACTCTATGGAGATCGTGAGCATGAGTGTATACACACTACAGGATCGATCAGTGATTGGTTGGAAAATATTAAGCAGTACAACCAGCCAAATGAAATGATGATCGGCACTTTGGGACGACTTTAGATCATTGTGTCACTGTACACACTCACACGATATCTGACTAAACGGTCGGATGTTGGCTGATTGTAGGTTTTTCGTGCAATCATCGGGCCAGTGTGTACCTAGCCTAATATAGCTATAGCCAGGGTATCATATATTAGAAAAGATAGAAAGGCAAGATGGTGGAGTAGTTCTTTACATAAAAGTTATTTTAATACAAGGTATTGGAGAAAAATCTGACACTTTTGTTACCCTAAAAATAGGAAAATGTTGAACCTTTCAAGTGGTGATTTATTAAAACTTTGAGCATACCCAACGCAAATACTCTGCTCCACCCCAATCAGTGGTGTCTGTTTCCAGTGATTACCACTCCTATATATGATGACATTTGGCAAAGAAATGTCATCATTTATTTGTGTTTTCCTGTTACCTGACCTGACGTCTGATTTGCCCTTTGAATCCTGATTCTTGAATCATGCTCTGATCTGTGGAATTGACTTCAGCATTTTGCTTTGCTATGTTTCTGATTTGACCTTTGACTCTTGCTGTCCATTCCTGATACTGACCTCGGCCAGTCTGTCTACATTCCTGACTTTTGTACTTCAACATCAGTCTGAATTCCAGTGCTGCTATCCAGATTTCAAGCCATTGGAAGCATCTTTTGCACTAAATTCCTTGCAAAAGCTATTATTGATGAAATAGTCTGGACATAAATAGATTTTGCTGGAGTTACAGCAACATCATTGTTTCTTCAGACTTTATAGGATATCCAATCCCAGCTGGTAGCAATGCAGACTGAACACCTTGCAAGTTGTTGGTCCCAGACCAACAGAGACTTCTCCATAGCCAGTACCACATGTGGTTAAATATCTTCTAACAGAACGTGATTCTCAAGTTGTGATGTCAGAGAAACTTAGATGCGATAATATCAGCAATTTATTGCACAGTTTCAGCTTATTTTACAGCTCACGATGTGAACCTTATCTACTGATACTCTGAAGGTGGGAATTGCACCTCCTGAAAGTGATTCTTTAACCTTGGCCACTCTATACCTGTCCTGATTTTTGCAGAGTTTGCTTTTGCCGTCAGCAATCCTAATAAAAATGCTCTAGCTGAAGTGCCTTTGTCAAACCTGACTCAGGATAAGCGGCCAGTGATGAAATGTACGATAGAAGTTCATTGGTTGAGTTGAATCCACCATGGAGTGGAATAATGCTCCCTGACGACACCAGTACCAAAGGGGCTTGAATGACTACAACAAAGATTAATTAGCTAGAATGGATACCCCAGAATATTTAGAGGCATGCCTCAGCCCCCTGCCTAACCATTGAATGCTGTCTGGTAGAAAAAGTGAAGCCACTTAATAACTAGAAATTCCTCATTGGCCAGACTTCCCTGAGGGAAGTTTGTTTCTTCTGAGGACTTGAAATTCATGGAGACTTGAAGTGTCCTATGTTCATTAGCAACTCAGGAACAAAACCTGAGAAGAATTAACAACCTGCGTCTCTACTGTAGATTCATGGAACCATTCTTTCACTGTAGGTGAAAAGCTTTGAGTGCTTCCTTAACTTCTAATTTTTGGGTGCATATCTTATGAGAAGACAAAGTACAGAAGCAGCACATGTCTCTGGATCTGCCATTTATTGTTATTGTCGACCAATTTACGAAGTATGCATGTTTATTGCACTGAAATAACTGCCTACTGTCCCGGAGAGTTCTCAAATTGTTGTTCAAGAGCTCTTCCACCTGCATGGCTGATTGTTTTGAGAAGATCATTTTGGACAGTCTTAAAAGCGCTTTGTGGATTGTTAAACATCGATGCCCACCTGTCTACTGTTTAACATCCCACGTTGTAGGGTCTAACAGAGCGCACTATTCAGTCATTCAAGCAGTACATCTGCAGCTTTACCAATTTTAAATTGAATGATTGGTGCTCCCTTTCTCCCTACAGCTGTTTGCATTTAACAATGTTACTCCTCAGTCAATGGGTCAGAGTCCTTTATATGCCATAATGTGTTTTCTCCCCAGCTGTGCCTACTGTCAACTTTTTAAGGTGGACTTGAGAGCGCAATCCCTGAACAAGTATCATGCCGATGGACACCACAGTGAACACCTTAACAAACAATTATGTTAACTAGTCTTTTTTTTATCAATAAAGAACCCATATCTCTGTAGGCCTTCTTCAAAGGTTGCAGAAAAATGTATTTGGCTGTCAAACGTATCATCTTAAAGTGCCATACTTCATGAGACGTATTTGTCCGATTCATACCAAGTTACATAAACCTATTGCTGCTGAGAGCTCATCTTCATCATCTCCAGGCCTTATCAAGGTATAGGGTCAACTTAAACTCATTGTATTCTGGATTGTCACAGAAATTGTTGGGACCTTCGATATTAAATCAAGTGGAATGGTTTGAAAATAGAAGAGAGTGGAACAAGATGTATATGCTAACTTCCATGTTTCAAATTCTTCCTAGACCTGAGATGCCTGACAATCATCCTCAAAATCAGCTTTATCTTATGCTTGGACTTCTCAACTGACTGAAAACCTTTCACTGACAATGTCTAGATCAGCTGTTTTTTTTATCAAAGACTTGGAGCATGCTCGTAACCTTTTCATATAAAGACTTTGATCATTTGCAATACAAATCTTTTGTTCTACCATTTATCTGTTTCTGATTCCTGTTCTATAACTAGGTTTCTAATTTGCCTTTTTGTTCCCTGGTTCCTGCTTTGAACTCTGGAATTAACATTGAAATGTTACCTGACCTTGCTCCTGATTTGCCTTCTGATACTGACCTTGGTCAGTTTGTCTATGTTCCTGACTTCTGTACCTAAACATCAATCTGAATTCCAGTGCTGTTGTTCAGAATTCCAGCCTTTTAATGGAGCACAGGAGCAGCGGGAGAAATTAAGGACCACAATTCTTAAAGTAACAGACCTCTATGTCAAACAGGTTAGAAAAAGAGGAAAGGGAAGCACTTTTGGTTCAGAAAAGAGGTAAGAAGCAGTGCTGTCCTGAATTATGAAGATAAAGTAGTATATCTGGTTAGGCACAAAGCTAGGAAAGAAATCCGATGTGCAAAGTCTCGAGCTAAGGATAAAAGGACAGTAAGTCGGTAAATGGGACAAAACATTTATAAGTGGAAGAAGAAAACTAAAAGTGCAATAGTCAATGTGCTGGATGAATTGTGTTAATATTAGTTCATTTCTCCACATCTGATGGATCTGCCCCAAGATATCAGTGTTCTGGAAGAAAGTATCTTCAATCCTAAGCAACATTGTTAAAGTTTAGAATAGTCAAATTCCTAGTGACCAACCACTAGTCCTTCATAGCAAACTCTGGCATCTGTCTGCTAAGGAGAAAATGGCATATATAAACAGCAAATCCCATAAATATTACCAGACATGGGGCCTGATTCATTAGTGATCTTATCTGCCATTTTTTGCTTATCTTAAGCAAATCCACTCTGTATGCTCACAAAAGGGAGATAAGAAGCAAAATCCACTGCGTAAGTGAAGAATTTCTTAAGTTAAGAGTGAAATCCATCTTAACTTCACTCTTATCTCCCCGTTTCTTCTTAAAAATAAGCATCTTAACTTTTGCACAAGATAAGATCACTAGTGAATCAGGCCCATGGTGTCCAGTTTAGTTTCTTTATCACATGATGGTCTACTCAGAGCCTTTCAGAGCATTTCTATAAATGAAGATCCAAAATAACCTCAGATTGCATACATCCACTCTCTTGTTACTTAATTCTCCATGCCTTTAGCAACTTATGAAATTCCTTAGACCACCAGTGGTCCTAATGTGCATGGAAGGGGAATTCCTTGCTACCTCCTACAGTTCTTCTGTCAATCATCAGCATGTCCCTCAGTCTATGCATGATTACACAGATGGCAATTAATCATTACTGTGTGCTGATTCCTGCAGTCTATGACAAACGCAGGGCTGGAAACACAAGGAGACAAGTGCTAAGCTCCAGGATGTGAGAACATCGTCTCTGCTACAATTATGCATTGCAAAAGTATCACCAGTTGCACCCTTGTGAGCATATCCTGAAAAGATTATTTTTCTGTCCATCAATTGTACATACTGGGCAGCACAGTGGCCTAGTGGTTAGCACTTCTGCCTCACAGCACTGGGGTCATGAGTTCAATTCCCGACCATGGCCTTATCTGTGTGGAGTTTGTATGTTCTCCCTGTGTTTGCGTGGGTTTCCTCCGGGTGTTCTGGTTTCCTCCCACACTCCGAAAACATACAGGTAGGTTAATTGGCTGCTATCAAAATTGACCCTTGTCTTTCTGTCTCTCTGTGTGTATGTTAGGGATTTTAGATTGTAAGCTCCAATGGGGCAGGGACTGATTTAAATGAGTTCTCTGTACAGCGCTGTGGAATTAGTGGTGCTATATAGATAATTGATTATGATGATAATGATACTAAAGGTAGACAGTCTGGTGTTGTATCTGTCCACTGCATTTAAATTGGGCTGCTATATACTGATATTCAATGCTTCCACTTTTTGGTAGATTTGTCTTACCACGTGACCATCCTACAAAATGCTGTAGTGAGAAATGGTAATGGACCACAAAACCCCTTGATTGACATTTTCAGATATTATCTGGTTTAAATCTATTTTTCTGTGTTAAATTGACATCCCACTTCAGCACTTTTAGAATGTAAAAATTAGAGATGAGCGCACTCGGATTTCTGAAATCTGAGCCCACCCGAACGTTGCTGATCCGAGTCGGATCCGAGACAGATCCGGGTATTTCCGCCAATTGCAAGACTGAAACCAAGGCTCTGAGTCATAATCCCGCTGTCGGATCTCGCGATACTCGGATCCTATAAATTCCCCGCTAGTCGCCGCCATCTTCACTCGGGCATTGATCAGGGTAGAGGGAGGGTGTGTTAGGTGGTCCTCTGTCCTGCTATATCTCGTGCTGTTCAGGTCTGTGCTGTACTGTGCTGTGCTCTGTGTTCTGCTCAGTCCAGTGGTGCTGTGTCCTGTGCTCTGTCCTTCTGAGTTCAGTGGTGCTGCTGGGTCCTGTGCTGTGTCCTGTTCAGTCCAGTGGTGCTGTGTCCTGTGCTCTGTCCTTCTGAGTTCAGTGGTGCTGCTGGGTCCTGTGCTGTGTCCTGTTCAGTCCAGTGGTGCTGTGTCCTGTGCTCTGTCCTTCTGAGTTCAGTGGTGCTGCTGGGTCCTGTGCTGTGTCCTGTTCAGTCCAGTGGTGCTGTGTCCTGTGCTCTGTCCTTCTAAGGGCATTGTTATTTCCCCATTATTCCCAAATTATAAAAAAAAACAAAAAAAGTAGGGATGAGCGCGCTCGGATTTCTGAAATCCGAGCCCACCCGAACGTTGCGGATCCGAGTCGGATCCGAGACAGATCCGGGTATTGGCGCCAAATTCAAAAGTGAAACTGAGGCTCTGACTCATAATCCCGTTGTCGGATCTCGCGATACTCGGATCCTATAAATTCCCCGCTAGTCGCCGCCATCTTCACTCGGGCATTGATCAGGGTAGAGGGAGGGTGTGTTAGGTGGTCCTCTGTGCTGTTTAGTTCTGTGCTGTTTAGTTCTGTGCTGTTTAGTGCTGTGCTGTTTAGTGCTGTGCTGTGCTGTGCTGTGCTGTGTTCTGCAGTATCAGTCCAGTGGTGCTGTGTGCTGTGCTCTGTCCTTCTGAGGTCAGTGGTGCTGCTGGGTCCTGTGCTGTGTCCTGTTCAGTCCAGTGGTGCTGTGTCCTGTGCTCTGTGCTTCTAAGGGCATAGTTATTTCCCCAATATTCCCCTGTGTTTAAAAAAATAAAAAAAAGTTTTTTTTATAAAATACCAAAAACTACTTTAATATTTTTTAATTACCACAAAATTTTCACAACCAATCCTGCAGTATAAGCCCATTGGTACTGCAATATTACCAAGTTCACACATTCAGCAGTAAAAGTCCAGTGGTACTGCAATATTACAAAGTTTACACATTCTGCAGTATCAGTCCAGTGGTGCTGTGTCCTGTGCTCTGTCCTGCTGAGTTCCGTAGTGCTGCTGGGTCCTGTGCCGTGTCCTGTTCAGTCCAGTGGTGCTGTGTCCTGTGCTCTGTGCTTCTAAGGGCATAGTTATTTCCCCATTATTCCCAAGTTTGTAAAAAATAAAAAAAAAGTAAAAAAAAATAAAAAAATTAAAAAAAAAAAAAAATATATAATAATTATAACCAAATTTGCAAAACCAATCCAGCATTATAAGTCCATTGGTACTGCAATATTACCAAGTTCACACATTCAGCAGTAAAAGTCCAGTGGTACTGCAATATTACAAAGTTTACACATTCTGCAGTATCAGTCCAGTGGTGCTGTGTCCTGTGCTCTGTCCTGCTGAGTTCCGTAGTGCTGCTGGGTCCTGTGCCGTGTCCTGTTCAGTCCAGTGGTGCTGTGTCCTGTGCTCTGTGCTTCTAAGGGCATAGTTATTTCCCCATTATTCCCAAGTTTGTAAAAAATAAAAAAAAAGTAAAAAAAAATAAAAAATTAAAAAAAAAAAAAATATATATAATAATTATAACCAAATTTGCAAAACCAATCCAGCATTATAAGTCCATTGGTACTGCAATATTACCAAGTTCACACATTCAGCAGTAAAAGTCCAGTGGTACTGCAATATTACAAAGTTTACACATTCTGCAGTATCAGTCCAGTGGTGCTGTGTCCTGTGCTCTGTCCTGCTGAGTTCCGTAGTGCTGCTGGGTCCTGTGCCGTGTCCTGTTCAGTCCAGTGGTGCTGTGTCCTGTGCTCTGTGCTTCTAAGGGCATAGTTATTTCCCCATTATTCCCAAGTTTGTAAAAAATAAAAAAAAAGTAAAAAAAAATAAAAAATTTAAAAAAAAAAAAATATATATAATAATTATAACCAAATTTGCAAAACCAATCCAGCATTATAAGTCCATTGGTACTGCAATATTACCAAGTTCACACATTCTGCAGTATCTTGTGCTACATATAATGGAGACCAAAAATTTGGAGGATAAAGTAGGGAAAGATCAAGACCCACTTCCTCCTAATGCTGAAGCTGCTGCCACTAGTCATGACATAGACGATGAAATGCCATCAACGTCGTCTTCCAAGCCCGATGCCCAATCTCGTAGTACCGGGCATGTAAAATCCAAAAAGCCCAAGTTAAGAAAAAGTAGCAAAAAGAGAAACTTAAAATCATCTGAGGAGAAACGTAAAGTTGCCAATATGCCATTTACGACACGGAGTGGCAAGGAACGGCTTAGGCCCTGGCCCGTGTTCATGACTAGTGGTTCAGCTTCACCCACGGATCTTAGCCCTCCTCCTCCTCCCCCCCCCTACAAAAAATTGAAGAGAGTTATGCTGTCAGCAACAAAACAGCAAACAACTCTGCCTTCTAAAGAGAAATTATCACAAATCCCCAAGGCGAGTCCAAGCGTGTTGGTGGTTGTCAAGCCTGACCTTCCCATCACTGTACGGGAAGAGGTGGCTCGGGAGGAGGCTATTGATGATGTAGCTGGCGCTGTGGAGGAACTTGATGATGAGGATGGTGATGTGGTTATTGTAAATGAGGCACCAGGGGGGGAAACAGCTGATGTCCATGGGATGAAAAAGCCCATCGTCATGCCTGGTCAGAAGACCAAAAAATGCACCTCTTCGGTCTGGAGTTATTTTTATCCAAATCCAGACAACCAATGTATGGCAATATGTAGCTTATGTAAAGCTCAAATAAGCAGGGGTAAGGATCTTGCCCACCTAGGAACATCCTCCCTTATACGTCACCTGAATAACCTTCATAGTTCAGTGGTTAGTTCAGGAACTGGGGCTAGGACCCTCATCGGTACAGGGACACCTAAATCCCGTGGTCCAGTTGGATACACACCAGCAACACCCTCCTCGTCAACTTCCTCCACAATCTCCATCAGATTCAGTCCTGCAGCCCAAGTCACCAGCCAGACTGAGTCCTCCTCAATACGGGATTCATCCGAGGAATCCTGCAGCGGTACGCCTACTACTGCCACTGCTGCTGTTGCTGCTGTTAGTCGGTCATCTTCCCAGAGGGGAAGTCGTAAGACCGCTAAGTCTTTCACCAAACAATTGACCGTCCAACAGTCGTTTGCCATGACCACCAAATACGATAGTAGTCACCCTATTGCAAAGCGTATAACTGCGGCTGTAACTGCAATGTTGGTGTTAGACGTGCGCCCGGTGTCCGCCATCAGTGGAGTGGGATTTAGAGGGTTGATGGAGGTATTGTGTCCCCGGTACCAAATCCCCTCGAGATTCCACTTCACTAGGCAGGCGATACCAAAAATGTACAGAGAAGTACGATCAAGTGTCCTCAGTGCTCTTAAAAATGCGGTTGTACCCACTGTCCACTTAACCACGGACATGTGGACAAGTGGTTCTGGGCAAACGAAGGACTATATGACTGTGACAGCCCACTGGGTAGATGCATCCCCTTCCGCAGCAACAGCAACAGCTGCATCAGTAGCAGCATCTACAAAATGGCTGCTCATGCAAAGGCAGGCAACATTGTGCATTACAGGCTTTAATAAGAGGCACAACGCTGCCAACATATTAGAGAAAATGAGGGAAATTATCTCCCAGTGGCTTACCCCACTTAGACTCTCATGGGGATTTGTGGTGTCAGACAATGCCAGTAACATTGTGCGGGCATTAAATATGGGCAATTTCCAGCACGTCCCATGTTTTGCCCACACCATTAATTTGGTGGTGCAGCATTACCTCAAGAGTGACAGGGGTGTGCAGGAGATGCTTGCGGTGGCCCGCAAAATTGCTGGACACTTTCGGCATTCAGCCAGTGCCTACCGCAGACTAGAGGCACATCAGAAAAGCTTGAACCTGCCCTGCCATCACCTCAAACAAGAGGTTGTGACGCGCTGGAACTCCACCCTCTATATGCTGCAGAGGATGGAGGAGCAGCAAAAGGCCATTCAGGCCTACACAGCCACCTACGACATAGGCAAAGGAGTGGGGATGCGCCTGAGTCAAGCGCAGTGGAGACTGATTTCCGTGTTGTGCAAGGTTCTGCAGCCATTTGAACTTGCCACACGAGAAGTCAGTTCCGACACTGCCAGCTTGAGTCAGGTCATTCCCCTGATCAGGCTGTTGCAGAAGCAGCTGGAGAAAGTGAGGGAGGAGCTGGTAAGCCATTGCGATTACAGCAAGCATGTAGCTCTTGTGGATGTAGCCCTTCGTACGCTTTGCCAGGATCCGAGGGTGGTCACTCTTTTAAAGTCAGAGGAATACATTCTGGCCACCGTGCTCGATCCTCGGTTTAAAGCGTATGTTGTGTCTCTGTTTCCGGCGGACACAAATCTACAGCGGTGCAAAGACCTGCTGGTCAGGAGATTGTCCTCTGAAGAGGACCGTGACATGCCAACAGCTCCACCCTCATTTTCTTCCACATCTATGGCTGCGAGGAAAAAGCTCAGTTTTCCCAAAAGAGGCACTGGCGGGGATGCTGATAACATCTGGTCCGGACTGAAGGACCTGCCAACCATTGCAGACATGTCTACTCTCGCTGCATTGGATGCTGTCACAATAGAAAAAATTGTGGATGATTACTTTGCTGACACCATCCAAGTAGACATGTCAGACAGTCCATATTGTTACTGGCAGGAAAAAAAGGCAGTTTGGAAGCCCCTGTACAAACTGGCTCTATTTTACCTGAGTTGTCCCCCCTCCAGTGTGTACTCGGAAAGAGTTTTTAGTGCAGCGGGGAACCTGGTCAGTGAGCGGCGAAGGAGGTTGCTTCCTCACAACGTTGAAAAAATGATGTTTATAAAAATGAATAATCAATTCCTCAATGAAGTACAGCACTGCCCTCCAGATACTACAGAGGGACCTGTGGTTGTGGAGTCCAGCGGGGACGAATTGATAATGTGTGATGAGGAGGAAGTAGACACTGTAGGGGGAGAGGAATCAGAGGTTGAGGATGAGGACGACATCTTGCCTCAGTAGAGCCTGTTTAGTCTGTACAGGGAGAGATGAATAGCTTTTTTGGTGTGGGGGCCCAAACAAACCAATCATTTCAGTCAAAGTTGTTTGGTAGGCCCTGTCGCTGAAATGATTGGTTTGTTAAAGTGTGCATGTCCTATTTCAACAGCAGACCTCTCAACTGCAGCTCATCCCTCCTCTGCGGGGATAATGTCTCCTGTGCTCTGACACGTCACTCTGTGTACTCTCAGCCTCAGGATCTGACACTACAGCTACCATGCCTCTTGTAGCAGCCCTCACTCCAGGGCCTCTTCCATGTGCAGTGTCCCCCTCTCTCTTGGGTTCACTATAGTGGCATGGAGTTCTCCCCCTCATCCAGGGCACACATTCCTTGCCCTGGCTCAGTCACCACGCTCAGACTTCCAGGCAATGCTGGGGGAGCCTGGGAGCTTCCACCCCAGGTCCCCAGCTACAACTCTCCTCTCCTGTGTCTTCTCTCTCTTTCTGACACTTGAAAGATCGTGCCTTTAAATGAAAAAGTCAGTCTTGATTGCACGACTATGTGCAAGTGCAACAGGGACATTTTTTTGGGTTTACAAAGTCAAACAGTAACACTACGACCCTGTCTGTCTGGGGTCTGTCAATGACGAATTGTCTGGAGCATGTTTTGAGGAGGTATTGTGGCCCCGGTATCAAATTGGGTACCGGGGCCACCCCACTATGCAGTCCAGATACTTGTTTGGTGGAATTCCGACACGTGGAGGGTTTTTTAATTATATTGTGGCCTCGGTACCAAATTGTGTACCGGGGCCACCACACTACGCAGTCAAGATACTTGTTTGGTGGAATTCAGACCAGTTGAGGGTTTTATTATTATATTGTGTGGACCACTCTATCTATACCACACTACAACTCTATACCACTCTATTTCCTACTTTAATTCTATTTAATTCTATTTCCTACTTTAATTCTATTACTAATTAATTACCATAAAGAGGAACCAAAAAAACCAATTTTACCAAAAGTATAATATGACTTAGACTTACAAACACTACACTTGAAAGATCGTGCCTTTAAATGAAAAAGTAAGTCTTCATTGCACGACTATGTGCAACAGGGACAGTTTTTTTCTTTACAAAGTCAACTAATAACACTTGGACCCTGTCTGTCTTTAACATACTTAATGGGATCTCAATGACGAATTGTCTGTAGCATGTTTGGAGGAGGTATTGTGGCCCCGGTATCAAGTTGGGTACCGGGGCCACCCCACTACGCAGTCCAGATACTTGTTTGGTGGAATTCTGACACGTGGAGGGTGTATTTATTTTATTGTGGCCCCGGTATCAAGTTGGGTACCGGGGCCACCCCACTACGCAGTCCAGATACTTGTTTGGTGGAATTCTGACACGTGGAGGGTGTATTTATTTTATTGTGGCCCCGGTATCAAGTTGGGTACCGGGGCCACCCCACTACGCAGTCCAGATACTTGTTTGGTGGAATTCTGACACGTGGAGGGTGTATTTATTTTATTGTGGCCCCGGTATCAAGTTGGGTACCGGGGCCACCCCACTACGCAGTCCAGATACTTGTTTGGTGGAATTCTGACACGTGGAGGGTGTATTTATTTTATTGTGGCCCCGGTATCAAGTTGGGTACCGGGGCCACCCCACTACGCAGTCCAGATACTTGTTTGGTGGAATTCTGACACGTGGAGGGTGTATTTATTTTATTGTGGCCCCGGTACCAAATTGTGTACCGGGGCCACCACACTACGCAGTCAAGATAGATAGATGCGTATCATAGATAAAGTACATTCAGTGGTGTGGGGCAAATTGAAAAATATTCAAAATGCACTGACATTATCAAAAACAAGAGGTTGTCACATGCTAAAACTCCAACATGTATATGATGGAGAGGATGGAGGAGCAGCCGTATGTGTAGTGTAATGCAGACCTGTTGAAGGTTTTTTATATATTTTATTGTGGTGCCCAGTGCCCACTCCTCTACGCAGTCCAGGTACATTTATTGGTGCGAATCAAACAAGTTGATGGTTTTCTTATTATATATATTGTGGTGACCCACTCCTCTACGCAGTCCAGGTACATTTATTGGTGCGAATCAAACAAGTTGATGGTTTTCTTATTATATATATTGTGGTGACCCACTCCTCTACGCAGTCCAGGTACATTTATTGGTGCGATTCATAAAAGTTCAGGGTTTTTAAGATATTGTGGTGACCCACTCCTCTACGCAGTCCAGGTACATTTATTGGTGCGATTCATAAAAGTTCAGGGTTTTTAATATATTGTGGTGACCCACTCCTCTACGCAGTCCAGGTACATTTATTGGTGCGAATCAAACAAGTTGATGGTTTTCTTATTATATATATTGTGGTGACCCACTCCTCTACGCAGTCCAGGTACATTTATTGGTGCGATTCATAAAAGTTCAGGGTTTTTAAGATATTGTGGTGACCCACTCCTCTACGCAGTCCAGGTACATTTATTGGTGCGAATCAAACAAGTTGATGGTTTTCTTATTATATATATTGTGGTGACCCACTCCTCTACGCAGTCCAGGTACATTTATTGGTGCGATTCATAAAAGTTCAGGGTTTTTAATATATTGTGGTGACCCACTCCTCTACGCAGTCCAGGTACATTTATTGGTGCGAATCAAACCAGTTGATGGTTTTCTTATTATATATATTGTGGTGACCCACTCCTCTACGCAGTCCAGGTACATTTATTGGTGCGATTCATAAAAGTTCAGGGTTTTTAATATATTGTGGTGACCCACTCCTCTACGCAGTCCAGGTACATTTATTGGTGCGAATCAAACAAGTTGATGGTTTTCTTATTATATATATTGTGGTGACCCACTCCTCTACGCAGTCCAGGTACATTTATTGGTGCGATTCATAAAAGTTCAGGGTTTTTAAGATATTGTGGTGACCCACTCCTCTACGCAGTCCAGGTACATTTATTGGTGCGAATCAAACAAGTTGATGGTTTTCTTATTATATATATTGTGGTGACCCACTCCTCTACGCAGTCCAGGTACATTTATTGGTGCGATTCATAAAAGTTCAGGGTTTTTAATATATTGTGGTGACCCACTCCTCTACGCAGTCCAGGTACATTTATTGGTGCGAATCAAACCAGTTGATGGTTTTCTTATTATATATATTGTGGTGACCCACTCCTCTACGCAGTCCAGGTACATTTATTGGTGCGATTCATAAAAGTTCAGGGTTTTTAATATATTGTGGTGACCCACTCCTCTACGCAGTCCAGGTACAATTATTGGTGCGAATCATAAAAGTTCAGGGTTTTTAATATATATTGTGGTGACCCACTCCTCTACGCAGTCCAGAAAGATACCTTGTTGCAACGTTTTGGACTAATAACTATATTGTGAGGTGTTCAGAATACACTGTAAATTAGTGGAAATGCTTGTTATTGAATGTTATTGAGGTTAATAATAGCCTAGGAGTGAAAATAAGCCCAAAAACTTGATTTTTAAACTTTTTATGTTTTTTTCAAAAAAAATCCGAATCCAATACCTTAAATCCGAACCGAGACCTTTCGTCAAGTGTTTTGCGAGACAAATCCGAACCTCAAAAATAACGAAAATCCGGATCCAAAACACAAAACACGAGACCTCAAAAGTCGCCGGTGCACATCCCTAAAAAAAAGTTATAAAAAGAATTACAAAAAAGTAATTATAAAAAAAAAAAATATCCCAAAACAATACTGCAGTATAAGTCCATTGGTACTGCTATATTACAAAGTTCACTGATTCAGCAGTATAAGTCTAGTGGTACTGCTATATTACAAAGTTCACTGATTTTGCAGTGTAAGTCCATTGGTACTGCTATATTACAAAGTTCACTCATTCTGCAGTATAAGTCCATTGGTACTGCAATATTACAAAGTTCACTCATTATGCAGTATAAGTCCATTGGTACTGCAATATTACAAAGTTCACTCATTCTGCAGTATAAGTCCATTGTTGTTACTGCCATATTACAAATTTCACTGATTCTGCAGTATAAGTCCAGTGGTACTGCTGTATAATTCCAGTCCAATGGTACTCTCCTGTGCCGCATATAATTTTTAAAGGCTTTACCGAGTGTGTGTGGCTTCGGGGTACACTCTCTTGTGCTACATATAATGCAGAACAAAAATTTGGAGGATAAAGTAGGGAAAGATCAAGATCCACTTCCTCCTAATGCTGAAGCTGCTGCCACTAGTCATGACATAGACGATGAAATGCCATCAACGTCGTCTGGCAAGCCCGATGCCCAATCTCCTAGTACAGGGCATGTAAAATCTAAAAAGCCCAAGTTCAGTAAAAGTAGCAAAAAGAGAAACTTAAAATCATCTGAGGAGAAACGTAAAGTTGCCAATATGCCATTTACGACACGCAGTGGCAAGGAACGGATTAGGCCCTGCCGGGTGTTTTTTATTATATTGTGGGGACCACTCCACTACGCAGTCCAGATACTTGTTTGGTGGAATTCAGACCAGTTGAGGGATTTTTTATTATATTGTGGGGACCACTCCACTACGCAGTCCAGATACTTTTTTGGTGGAATTCAGACCAGATGAGTGTTTTTTTATATTGTGGGGACCACTCCACTACGCAGTCCAGATACTTTTTTGGTGGAATTGAGACCAGTTGAGGGTGATATATTGTGGCCCCGGTACCAAATTGGGTACCAGGACCACTCCACTATGCAGTCCAGAAAGCTACCTCGGTGAAACGTTTTGGACTAAAAACAATATTGTGAGGTGTGAGGGTGTTCAGAATAGACTGGAAATTAGTGGAAATGATTGTTATTGAATGTTATTGAGGTTAATAATAGTGTAGGAGTGAAAATAAGCCCAAAAACTTGATTTTGGAACTTTTTATGCTTTTTTCAAAATAAATCCGAATCCAAAACCTTAAATCCGAACCAAAACCTTTCGACAGGTGTTTTGCAAAACAAATCCGAACCCAAAACATCAAGCAAATCCGAACCCAAAACACAAAACACGAGACACCAAAAGTGGCCTGTGCACATTCCTAGTAAAAATGTTGTCTCTCCATTACCGTACAAGCTGAGACTGCAGGTCGTTTAACTGCTGTGACATCACTCTCCCTGTGTATGAATCCATCAATACACGCAGCACATTTATGTAGAGGAAGTCTAAAAAAATCTCAAGTCAATCTCTGCTCAGTTATAGACACAGTTCCTTATCGATAATGGTCAATGACTAATATGAGTGCAAGATGTTTAGTGTAGCTAGTTTTCAGGCTTTTTAGCAAAGTAAGCTTGACCACAAATGAATGGACAGAAATTCCTGTGGGTAGTTACTCACATGTGTAAAAGTACAGATAGTCCACAGAGATGTACAGTAACAAATCTTTATCAGGTTTGTTAATACACTGTCTTCTATGGAGTGTGGTTTTCCGACAGTGATATGTCCGACACTGTTTAGTGCGACATGAAAATTCCGAAGCCTAACAGGGCGACATGCCAGAAATACAGACTTACAATCACACACAAACATTTCCAACAGGACTTCAATAAACTACGTCTACAGAAAAGGGCGACAGTTGAGATTGACGTCACTTCAAAAGGCGCTTGACCCTAACCCTAACTGAAGCCCAAGATTAGATTATACTGCAACGTGTCCATAGTTTATTGAAGCCTTGTCAGAAATGTTATGTGTGTGTGTGATGGTAAGTCTTTATTTCTGGCATGTAGCTCTGTTAGGCTTTGGAAATTTCATGTCGCACTAAACAGTGTCAGAGATATCCGTATTGGAATAGTGCACACCGCCTGTCATTTATATTAGAAAGTTATGTAGACAGGGCCGGATTTACCACTAGGCAACCTAGGCAATTGCCTAGGGCCCAGTGGTCCACAGAGGGCCTTTCCAGGACCGGCGGTGAGACCAACCTTTAAAAATGGGCCTCTACTTATGGGCCAGTGCTATATGCTTGTCCCCTTGGGCTAAAGTCTGCCAACCAGCTCCTGAATAGAGTATATGTTATGCTAAAAACTATAGTGCTATGGATTTTTTCAGGAAGGGGGCCCCACACCAGTATCTTGCCTAGGGCCCCATGAGGTCTAAATCTGGCTATTTATGTAGAGAAGAAAATTATTCTAATTGAAATATGCTGATTTCATGTATATGCTGAATGTGCTTTTCACTAAGTTATTGTGGGTCTGATTCGCGCTCGAACGTTTCTTCTGCATATCAGCTCTGCACATGCTCAGACATGGACCTTACGCCAATGAGAGCAATTACAGGCAATTCATATATGTCCGCATATGACACGACTGCCTATGACTTTAGAGGTGGAACGGATTAACGTAGGCCATGTGCAGTAAGGACTTGCTGACTCCGCTGCAGTTGATTCAAGTCCAGGACTTCTCATAAGTACACCTTGATTCGGCTGTATCACTTCAACCAGCCACAGGGCAGGTGCACGTGCTGACTGATAGTGATGACTGACATGGCATAGTCTTTGTGTTCAAAACTACACACATATGTGTGCCACAAGCTAGCACCAAACATGCAAGGAAGATCGACTTTAAAAACATCACTGTTCCTAAAAGATTATATTCTGGTCTCTTGTAAGATGCCGATTCTGCTGTATTCTTGTGATCTAGACGTAAGAGCTAACACTCTGATCATACCCAAGCTGTTCTGTGCTTAACCCAGCGCCCTGAGTCAATGCTCTGTCCGTTATGAAGCAGTCGTGGTCCAAAATAAGAGGTCAGAAGGAATCAGAGTAACCAGCAGAAAGCTGCTGCAGAAGCAATCTGTTCCTGGTGCCGGTGAATGACTCTGGTGGCAGTGACTATTCCTAGAGCTGGCGCGTTATGGTGGTGTACAGTTGACATGGTCATGGTGCCCAAGCACCAGTAGGAGTGGTCATTAATGGTGTGAAGCCCAAAGCAGCTTTGTAAAATCAACCCATGACAAATTAAGCCCACCCTGTCAAGTGACTAGTACCATAATTATAATATGGTATATACCGAGCGCGGGCTTGTTTTTTCTCTGGTTTTGTTTCAAAATATTGCCTTATTGTCATAGCAGCTGTCCATTAAGCCTATTTACGGCACATTTGGGTGTGGCTCACAAGCCAGACATTGCTAGATATAAGCCCCTCTACCTGAGAGGTGAGTGCATCTGATTTTAACTGTATTTTAATGGTGTTTAAAGCATATAGGTCAGTGTAGGACCTGCATATAATGAGGTGCCCTTGGCACTGGAGTGCAGGCTTAAATATTTTGATCAAAATCTGAACCAATACCTCATGTTTTCATTTTGCTATATACACACAGATATGCAGTGTAAAGGATAAGTGCTGATAACTGTCTTTTTGTTTTGTATACATATATGGACATTTATATTGCCACGCAGCTGGTACCATATACAATATGGGATATACCGAGCGCTGGCTTATTGCCACGCAGCTGGTACCATAATTATAATATGGGATATACCGAGCGCCGACTTGTTTTTTCTCTGGCTAGTATATAGAGACATCCTACAATCTGGTGGCTGGTATATAAGATCCCCACGCTCATTGACAATATATAGTATATCTCCAATCTGATGGATATTGTAGTGTGGTTACCAATGTATAAATCAGGCACTAGTGTATTAGCACACCTCCAATTTGGTGGCTAGTGTATTGGCAGAAAGATTATCTGGTTACTAGTGTACAGCAAACCTCGAACCTGCTGACTAGTGTCTAGCAGGTCTCCAATCTAGTTTATGTCAGTCAGACCTTCAATGGGGTGTACAGTATATAAATCAGACTTGCAATCTGGTGGTCAGTCTGTAAATGGCCTCTACTTTCCATCCCATAGATTGTCAGCTTGCGAGCTGGTCCCTCTCTGTATGTATTACCCAGTTTTATTTTATTACTGTTTGTTCCCCAATTGTAAAGAGTTATGGAATCTGCTGACATTATATAAATGATGATGATGATGATTATATATTTGCCGGTTATTGCTGGTTAGATCCCCGAGGCGGAACTAGTGAGTAGGCCCAGGTGCAAAAATTTGTTTTGGGCCCCCCACAAACTCGCACATAAAAACAAAAATCTCCCCCCCCCCCGTGATAGCTTTTTTTTTTTTTTTTTTTAAATTTGAAAAAGGCTATTCACCAGGATTTGGATGTGAAACATTTTTTTCTGTGTCACTAAACACCATACTTGCTCCAGGAGACCTTCCGCACTCCCAGGAGAGGAGACTAAGCCCCCGGATTGCGGAGGATCTCAAAATGTTGGGCAGGGTATGTGCAACTGATTAAATTAATAGCATTCACATTTAAAAAAAGACCTATTTCACCCCACAATATTAAATTAATAGCATTCATATCTAATAAATAGGCACACCTCCCCCTAAACTGTCCCTCCATTTAAACAATAGTATTCAAGTTTTATAAATACACATTTCCTCCCACACAGGCTTAAATAGGTAACACCATGACCCAATTACATTAAGTATCCCCCACCATTAAATTAATAGGCTCAACCATCATCCCACCAATAAATTAATAGTTCCCACCCACCACCAAATGATTATACCCCAGCCCCCATTAAATTAAGTCAAACCCCCATAAGTGCACATCAGGGGGAATAATGGCATACCCCTTGTAAACCTTCTATATGCCTCTTTTGCCATCTAACACACAGAGACATTCACAGCCAACACTGAGTGGCACAGTTGGTATAACAAGTGTTGGCACAGCACTCTGATAACACGGTGCACAAATCTGCATGCCCAATGAGTTTAAGTGAGTTGGTCCATAAAGATGCCAAATCTCAGACCACCGGAGACAAAACTTCCCAAATTAATTATAATATATTATGGAAAAGAGTTGTGTATACACATGACAGGTGCAGAAGTACAACAACTGCTGACACAAATCCAGGTATCTTATGTATATACTCAACTCAGCATTAGACACCCACCATTGAGTGACTAACCCCTACGCCACCATTAAATGATGACATCAAGCCTCTACCCACATTACATTAACCCCTCCCCCTCACACTTACCTCCTTCAATTCTGCATTTCAGAGGCACCCTTGTGTCTGCCTCTCTCGCTGCAATCACACGTGGGCGGCATGCGTGTCAGGTGGTGTATGCCCCACATGTTACACATAGGTGTGTGCAGTACATTTCATTAGGGTGTGCACCTGGGGAAAATTAGACACCTAGGTATCATTTTATGCCTCACAATAGAGTCCCCAATTTATACTATGCCAAACAGAAGTCCCGCCAGTTCATATTATGCCACAGTAATGCCCCCAGTTCAAATTATGTCACACAGTAGTGCCCCGAGTTCATACAATGCCACATAATAGTGCCCAAAGTTTATATTTAACACACATACACACATCACTAAACACAAAAGCAGCTCTGTTTTCTTACGTGAAAGTTGACTCACCTCTAGAGTCAGCACACAGACAGACAGAGCTTCCGTTCCACATAGTTTAAAAAGAGGAGGGGCTGCTGCAGCCGGCAACGTAGCTCCATTTCTTGAAGTAACTGGCGCGCATTTCACTGCGGAACTAACAGCGCGCAGCCAGCGTCAGCTGGCCCCCTTAGCTCCATGGGCCCGGTGCTTTGCACCGGCCGCACTGCCAGTAGTTCCTCCACTGGTAGAGCCCCTACTGTTGATCATTTGTTAAGGTAAGAGCTACTGGAAGCTTTTGTTCCAATTTTGCAGACTGGTCCCAGTGGCTCTGATTTGTTAATAATACTAGAATACAGAAGCTGCCTGCACAGTGGACTCAGGAGCCAATAGGAGTTCACTGACCATAGAGCTTCCCATCTGTCACTCTGAATAAACCACAAGCAACTCTGTTAGACGCTAATGACAGCTCCCAGCAACTCCTCTACTTAGCATTGAACAAACGGCAGGGTGAGTGCCTGACAGTATAACCCTTGGGAACACTGGGTCCCATTCTCAGTGTAGCCCCCTTCCCCCTATGGTGGCCCTGTAAGGGGAATATACACTAGTATATACGCCTTCTCATGTATCAGACTCATTTGGTATTTTTAGTATCCTACATCTGTCTAGGTTGTAATAGAATTATATTCTGTTCATGTCCACTGGTCAGGTCATGTTGGGTATTTGTAGGGCACTATTTCTGTATAGAGCGTAATAGAATTCTATTTTTAATATATCTATTGGTACAGTCTTGTTAGGTCGGGTAGTGCTCTATGTCTGTATTGACTGTAATAAAATTATATTATTATTATATCTATTGGTCAGGTCATGTAAGGAGATGAAGTGTCTGAATTTTATGCTCCACAGTTATTGTGCCTAGATTTAGCTGTTCAGTGGCAGTGTCCCAGGAATTTGTCATCTATACTAGGACTGTTTATACACAACTTGAGCAGCATCGTCTGCTTCACCCGAGCTGCTTTGATGAATACAGCAAGAACGGTCATTTGACATAGGAATCATTGATCCCTCCTGATAATGTGTTCACAGTATACACAGTGCTTACTCCTTAGTGAATTGTGGCATGAACCAAGGCTGCAAGATAATATAGCAAGTAGCTGTGAATGGTTATGTGTTCTCCATAGGGATGAATATTCCCTAATCCGGATGACATTTAAACTGTGTTCTTCATGCAGCTGTCCACGGGTCAGGCAGAGTGGACCATGGGAATACAGACTCGGTACACTGCCTGCAGGGGTTTTCTAATTTCCTTTATGACAGTGTACACCGATCAGCCACAGCATTAAAACCACCTGCCTAACATTGTCTATGTGCCCCTTGTGTCGTCAAAACAGCTCTGAGCAGTCGAGGAATGGACTTACCAAGACCTCTGAAAGTGTCCTGTGGTATCTGACAACAAGACGTTAGCAGCAGATCCTTTAAGTCCTGTAAGTTGTGAGGTGGGGCCTCCATGGCTCGGACTAGTTATACAGCACATCCCACAGATGCTCGATCAGACTGAGATCTGGGGAATTTGGAGGCCAAGTCAACACCTTGAACTCTTTGTCATGTTCCTCAAACCCATTCCTGAATATTTTTTGCAGTGTGGCAGGGCGCATTATCCTGCTGAAAGAGGCCACTGTCATCAGGGAATACCGTTGCCATGAAGGCAACAATGTATAGGTAGGTGGTACGTGTCAAAGTAACATCCACATGAATGCTAGGATGCAAGGATCCCAGCAGAACATTGCCCAGAGCATGACACTGCCTCCGCCGGCTTGTCTTCTTCTCATAGTGTATCCTGGTGCCATCTGTTCTCCAGGTAAATGATGCACACGACCCCGGCCGTCCACATGATGTAAAAGAAAATGTGATTCATCAGACCAGGCCACCTTGCTCCATGGTCCAATTCTGGCGCTCAAGTGCCCATTGTAGGCGCTTTCGACGGGGGTCAAGGGTCAGCATGGACACTGACCGGTCTGCAGCTACGCAGCCCTATGTGCAGCAAGCTGCGATGCACTATGTGTTCTGGCACCTTTCTATCATGGACAACTATGACGTTATCAACTATTTGTGCTACAGTAGCTTCTATATTGGGAGTACCAACTGTAAGCCTAAGTACCACGTTTTCACCCTTCAGTGTAAAACTGTTTCACAACATCTTATCAGGATCAGCTATTTGGATATTTAGACTCCAGACAAAGAATTATGGGCTTTGATCGTTGTTTTTTCCATGTATGTGTTCAATTGATTCATTTATATGGACGGTATATGTACTTGATCCATAATAACCTATATTTAATAATAGGGGTGCCACATCTTTACATTTTCTTAGCACATTCAATTATCACATATTTGTTAATTGTACTATTCATTCGTTGTGTTTGTAGTGCCTAGATTACTGTTTTTCCTACCACTTCAAAATTCTGATTGTGAAATCTGTGAAACACGGGATTAGGCAAATACTTTGTCAAACAGTTTTGGAGATTTTGATCATGTGACCAGTGTTATGATTATTTTTTTATATACTTTGCAATACTTGACAACTTCATGACTGCCAAATGCCCAAATAAGAAGTACAATACTTTTACGAGAAGTGAAACACAAATAATACAATCTAAACATTCCCCCCCACCAGGCTATCAGTATTGTGTTAACCCATTATCTGTGTCGCTGTGCAATGCACACTGTATGTATGCTCCATTCCTCGGTTTTTGTCTGCCTTATGTCCATTTACATGAAACCTGTTTGCAGATTTTCCTACCAAAAGATAGCTCAAACTGCATGCTGTTTGAGCTATCTGCCATTCAGAATATAAATAGGAGGAACTATTGAACTGTACATTATGGGGTCAATCATTATTTATTGATTAAGGGGCAAATTTAATTTATAATTAACTTATGGGTAGCGGTCAAAGTGGTGGTATGCCAGTAGGCCACTTCTCCTACTGCCTTCATTGTAAGTCTATTAAATTCCATTCACTTACATTCCTATTACAGTTTCCACACCGCCACTTCTAAATTTCTACTTTGACTGCTGCTTATGGGGACAAATGACATTTTTTATTGTATTAAGGATGCACTTTTATTGTCTTTGTATTTTTTGGGGGGGGGGCTGGTATCTTTTGTCTTAATAGTTACTAAGTATTAACAATAGCAATATGTCTGACCCATGCATTCTTGATTTCATTTTAACTGTCCAAGTCTCCACCACAACTACTAAGAGACTGTTCAAGACATCTTCTAACCTTCGCTTCCCACGTGTGAGACGTAATTGCTGTCAGGCACAGTTGTAATCTGACTAAGCCCATCCACCAAATCATCATTAAAGGTCAATACAGAGAGCTTTCATGGGAACTTTTTACCCCAAGGACTATACACAGGACACACGGTCACCCCCTAAGGTTAGTGGAGAGGAACTTTCACAACCAGCAAAGGAAGGGGTTCTTTACAGTAAGGGCAGTCAAGATATGGAATTCACTGCCAGGGAAGGTTGTGATGGCAGATTCAATAGATATGTTTAAGAAAGGGTTAGACAAATTTTTAGCGGAAAAGTGTATCCAGGGATACGACCGTTAATTAAAATGAAGGATAGTAGTGGATATAGGGTAAAAATAGGACTGCAATATAGGGTCTGGGGGGATATTCACAATTGAAACAGATTGGCGGTTGCTTACTCTGGATCAATTTCAAATATAAGTGCAGGATCGCAGGAGATCCAAAATAGGTTGAACTTGATGGACTGGTGTCTTTTTTCAACATCATTAACTATGTTACTATGTTACCATGTTTTGCGTCATATTTAGAATAATCGAGATGACCTGTGCTTAGGATCACTATTCAACTGACACAACGATTTCTTCGTTATGTATAGAGAATCTATTTACCTCTCGTCATTTCCAATATATTGGTAAAATTGCTATTTTCTCTGTGTATACCTTGCTAGTAGCAATAACTGATACTACATGTACGCTTCAGAAGATAATTTGCTCCCTCTTGGGCCCATCTGTGATGTTGCAGGCTGCACATATTTGTGACTCCCCCATGGTTTCCTTTCCCTGATAAGCCCCGGGGCCCCCGGCGTGTTGGAATTGATGTGAGGAATGATGGAGAAGTGAAGAAATAGGAGCTTAATAATAACTTGACAGGGGCACTTATCCTGTCTTCTCATTGTGGCAATTAAAAAAAAGCCAGTCCTTTATATCTCATCTTATATCTCTTGTTTGTTTTGTAGAAACCTTTTATGTGGAACGATAGTGAAATGTAAAAGAATATTGTTCTAGATGTTACCATGTGGCAAAGTGTTCATGTAAACAATATATATATATATATATATATATATATATATATATATATATATATATATATATATAAAACAACTGTAAACAGTTGCTGATCTTAGTAGTCTTTTTTTTAGACTTGGGGGTATATTTACTAAACTGCGAGTTTGAAAAAGTAGAGATGTTGCCTATAGCGACCAGTCAGATTCTAGCTGTCATGATGTAGAATGCACTAAATAAATGAAAGCTAGAATCTGATTGGTTGCTATAGGCAACATCTCCACTTTTTCAAACCCGCAGTTTAGTAAATCTAGTCTTTGGATTTAATGAGAATGGAGATGAGAGTCAGAGGCAGTGGTGTATATAACCATTGTGTTGCCTAAGGCAGTCACTGAAGTGGTGTCCTTATCATCCTTCACACAGTCCTAATGTAAGCCTCTATTTTAGTTTACCAAACATTCTAAATAACAGGTATTGCCTTTTTAATCACTATAAGATATGAACTACTAATTAAGTTTTAGGTAACAAGAGTTCTGTAGCATCTTTAAAAACAGATTTGCAACTTTTTCTGCGCCCCCAATCCTGTTGCCTGGAACAGCTGCCTAGCATGTGGAGTGCCCAGGGGTAAACGCAGGATTTGTAGAGGGGGGTTTCCACACCACGCCGCCAGTGGGCGTGACCAGCATGCATGGGGGCGTGGCTATAATATTAGACAGTGCTTGGCTGCTCTCCAACTCTTCCTATCCCTATAATATACATGGGCAATGCTGCATGCACTACTGTTAGGTGCACGCAGCTCTCCTTTTTCAAGCAGAGCTGTGTGAAGCGGGGGCAGGGTCCAGCCACCTCAGTTATACAGTGCCCCAGGCTTGGAGGGGGGTTTTGAGGCACTAGGAAATCCCCCCCTCTCGGTTTGCCTATAGTGCCCCTAGCTAGAGGTTATAGCGATGCCCGCAAATAGCTCAATGCACATGCAGTACAAAGTAATTTATTCTGTGTAATTAAGGATGTATGGATGTGAATTTCATTTAAATACTATACTGTTTTAAGATTAGCAGCAGTACCTTCAACCAAAGCTTACTGAAGGCCATAGGGCTTATTCATTTTTTAATATAATGCTTTAGCTCTCTTTTGCATACAGTAATAGAACAGCGCCACCTAGTGGTCAAACTACCATAAAATGGCGGAACTCCTAATATTACCGTTTACTATTTTTATCTTTAAATGTTTTCTAGTCGTAGTAATATACATATTTCTTTTATCTACATTTATTGGGGCTCATTTAAAGATGGACGAACGTCTATTGTTTTTGCATAAAATATGCATTTCCGTACTGTGCATGCAAATACAACTCAATTAGATGGGAATCGTACCTCTTGCTGTTGCGACAATACGCAACAATGTTGATGACGATGAGCAGTACCATCTAGCTGCTTCTGATTGGCTAATTATGTATTAACCCCTTCAGTCTTAATGGTGGCTATATAATATGTTCACATTGCTTACCAGAAGGTTACAATTGGATTTTTAAAGGGGAAAACAACGGATGTTAGTATTTCATTTAATTTGTATTTAATTACGTTTTATATGGAAAATGTTACTGTCAGAATTACTAATAACATTGCCAAGACACTATTCTCTCCTGTTTATATGAAACATGATTATATTGTGTACAAATAGGGGATTGCGACTTTAGCATTTACTACTGACACTGTCAAGGCACATCTCTACGCTGTGCCTACACTATTGCATGGGGTAAGTATACACATTTGCTACACCTGGCACACAGGATACCGTTCTAAAGATGCATCTTATTCATGTGCACATAGATACTTTTATGTACATCTTTTCTCTGCAAACATTCTGTGGGGAATTCAATTGGCCGCGTTAGTGCGCTTAAATACCGTTATTACGGTAGATTCAATGCTGACTCTTTGCTCGCAGCTCCTTGCGCTACGTTGAGGGGAATTGAATTCCCCCCTCTGAGTACATACGGATCTAACTGTCAATGAACCTTATTATTTTCAGTTCATTTCATTCTTTTCTATGTCTCCTTGACGGTAGGAAATATGATAAATTCTAAAAAAAAATGTAAGCAATGGGCATATTTAAAGAAAAATGTAGCTTATTTGCAATAAAGGTTTATTTTAATTTGTTGATAGTAATTGGAAGACATGTTGTAAGACTTACTAGAGCATTTAAATGGATAATTACTCGAAGTAACCCCTTCATGACTGGCATTACGTTGGTTAAGTGATGAATAAAATATTTTATATCAAAGATCTGTCCCTGTCATGTTTAAGGTGTCTTTTACTGAGGTCTGAACACCTTATTATATTCAGTACCGTATGCAGTCAGCACTGTGGCGCAGTGGTTAGCATTGCTGTCACACTGGCAGCCGTAAGTCATCATCAACATCATTTATTTATAAAGCTTCACTAATTCCGCAGCTCTGTACAGAGAACTCATTCACATCAGTCCCTGCCCCATTGGAGCTTACAGTCTAAATTCCCTAACACACACACAGACAGACACACAGACTAGGGTCAATTTGATAGCTTCCAATTAACCTACCAGTATGTTTTTGGAGTGTGGGAGGAAACCGGAGCACCCGGAGGAAACCCATGCAAACACGGGGAGAACATACAGACTCCTCACAGATAAGGCCATGGTCGGGATTTGAACTCATAACCCCAGTGCTGTAAGGCAGAAGTGCTAACCACTGAGCCAACGTGCTGCCCTAAATGTCATTCGAACATGGATGGCATGCAGTTGCGTTCATTGGCGTTAGGTCAGTTTTGGAGCACGTGCAGAGCGGATCCACGCCAGCTTTGCCACACAAATAGACTTATGGCCGAACATGGATCAAGCTGATCACATCATCGGAATAGTCAGAGCAGCAGGAAGTAAGTCTGCGGATCTTGTCCCATCCACTCGCCAGAAGGTAAGTACATGACAGCATGTGATTTGATTCTTCTGCCAGAAATGATGCTAGAAGACTGCGGTAGCAATGCAGCTATCTATGACTCAAAATGATTAATTCCAGAAATATGCCCTATATTGTTATGACTTTCTCAGGGCGCCTTAGTGGACCATCGGTTTGTTATGGACAACTGGGACCTAGAGATGGCACAATGCTGACACAGCACACAGATACTATTTCTTTTACAAGAAGGCTGTATTATATATAGGAAGAGGAAAGATAAAACAAGAGGTGTTCAAAATATTTGTTTCTTGCAATAATCAGTTTTGCAAAGTAGGCAGCAATCATATCTAAGTATAATGTATGTGCCTCCTGTGTAGCTCTACTCCTTACCTGGATTGCTGCTGTAAATGCCACTGTTAATGCTCTAACCTCATGCGATGAATCTTCTCTTTGTGTGTAAACACTTTTAAGTGTAAATACAGAATGTGCTCTGAGCAGTGTTAAACACACCTGGGGGTAAATGTATCAAGCTGAGAGTTCTCCGGCGGGTTTGATAAACCAATCAGGTTCTAGCTATCATTTATTTAGTACTTTCTACAAAATAATAGCTAGAATCTAATTGGTTGCAACATCTCCACTTTTCAAACCCGCCGGAACACTCTCAGCTTGATACATTTACTCCCTGGAATCAGTTAATTGTACGGTTGTCTGACTGATCGGTCAAGGAAGAAGGAGGGGACCACGAAGCTGAAAAATAACATTGTTTTAATTAAGTAAATGTACACTCGGTTAGTAGTAATGTTTTATATGAATTTAACATTTTGATTGTAGGACAACATTTAAAAACTATGGAGGTTATAAATATTTTGTAGTGGGTCTGCAGATCAGGCATGATGTCATATGTCTATGTGAAGTTGTAGTATGAAGCCTGATAGATGATAGATAGGTGACATGTGCACAATAAATGTTCGCCGATCAGCCAGGTTTTTATTCGACCATTAGAGAACTTATGCCAGCCAATGAGAGCACCACTACGTTGACAGTGCCTAGTTTTGTTGCGGTGAAAAGGCAAAACATACCCTGATAATGTCCTCCTTTTATATGACTCCATTATCACCAGGGGCCTGATTCATTAAGGATCTTAACTTAAGAAACTTTTTATTTAAGTCTCCTGGACAAAACCATGTTACAATGCAAGGGGTGCAAATTAGTATTCTGTTTTGCACATACTGACTGTTTTTTCATGTAGCACACAAAATATCAACTTTAAATTTCAGTGTACAAAAAAGCTATGAAGTATTTGTGTGCTACATGAAAACACAGTCAGTATTTAACTAGTTTGCACCCGTTGCATTATAAAGCTGGGTACACACTACAGAATTTTCCACCAATTTTTTATGCCGATTGATTTTACACCCGATTGATGGTCCGATCGCTCGGTCCATGGACTGCATACACACTAGCCTTGTTTTAGACAATAAAGGGAAGAACGGCCGCTCGTTAGCGACTTTTTACAGCCATGTTGTCATGAGCAATGATTGTAATTTCGCACTCACTGTCGTGGATCGGTCAGAAACTTATACACACTACACAACAGAAACGAGATTGGAACGAAAATATTAAACAGTACAACCAACCAAATGAGGTGACAATCGTCCATTTGGGCAGACTTTCGACCATCGTGTCACTGCACACACTGACCCGACTTTTGAACGAGCGGTCGTATGTCGGCTGATTGAGACGATTATTGGATGAAAAACCGTGTAGTGTGTACCCAGCTTAACATGGTTTTGTCCAGGAGATTGAAATAAGAAGTTTCTCAAGTTAAGATCATTAATGAATCAGACCCCAGGTGGATTACATACTATATTGCACATATGTCTAATTAATGTATACAAGACTGGTCTGTTTGGATCTGTCAGTAGGTGTTTTTCAGGCATCAATTTTGTATCTTGTTAAAAGTTTTAAGGTCATATTTCATGGAGACAACTCATTGGTAAAATGTTTTTAAATTTCCTGGAGTAATGCTACGATATACATTTTAGAATGCCTTTCTCTTGCTTTGCTTAGGTCTATACATTACTCAAATTTAAACTGGTTTATTCTTACTTAACCAAAGTCCAATAACTGGTCACATTCACGGAGGGGTAGGCTTTCTTCTATCCATTTCTCATCTTTCATTGTCTCTCTTTGAAATCTGTTCAATACATCTCTTCTCTCCTGTGTGCTAATTTCAATTACCTATTTTTCTCCAATAGATTATCTGTGTTAGTTGAATATTCTTATCGACACCACTGTAACCAAATTAAATTATTTTCACTAACATCCCCCACTGGTCTCTCAAACCGATTTCCACCTTGCACAACGTACGTAGATAGCTCCTAACACTGTGATAACCATTCCTTTCACTTGTTCACAATTATCTTACATTGAGTTAACATTACCTCCTTCATTCTCTGTCCCAGCAAAACTCTCTCTTCTACCAATCTAATCTTCAGTTTGTTTTCTTTAATTATTTTAGCAATCTATCTTCTTTGTTAATCAAAATTCATATTCACATTTTCAACCTTTGTCTTAATACTAGTTTATTATCTTCTGCCTTAAAACATGCAATTACCCTGGGCATGCTAAAGACATTTTACTGTTAGTCCGTGTTTCTTGATAACTTCTATAAACAATTTTTTTTTTTCATTGTCTATGCTCTGTATAGCTGGGTGTCGAACCATATATGTTTCAGTATTTATATCTTTACCTTGTGCACTCAGCAGATCCCCTCCTCACCAGACCAATGTTCTATTTATCATCATCATCATCATCATCATCACCATTTATTTATATAGCGCCACTGATTCCGCAGTGCTGTACAGAGAACTCATTCACATCAGTCCCTGGCCCATTGGAGCTTACAGTCTAAATTCCCTAACGCACACAAACAGAGAGAAAGTGACTAGGGTAAATTTTGATAGCAACCAGTTAACCCACTAGTATGTTTTTGGAGTGTGGGAGGAAACCGAAGCACCCGGAGGAAACCCACGCAAACACGGGTAGAACATACAAACTCCACACAGATAAGGCCATGGTCGGGAATTGAACTCATGACCCCAGCGCTGTGAGGCAGAATTTAAGAAGCAATCCTGACTCCCTTTACCTGTTCACTGGTACTAGTTCCCTAAAACCGTGCTGCATACCCAAATGCTAATATACACCCAGTTTTGAACGATATCAGCTTGCAAAACACTGTTGAAAACCTACTTATTCCTTGGCCATTATTCCTAGCCGTGATTTGTTCATTAATCTCATTGAAAATGATATGGCGGCCAATATTACAGACGCCTTACCTTTTGAAGCTCCATTCCTATGTAACTAGGCTTTTTTCGGCATAATACTTGGCCATTGTTTTCTCTTTGCTGTCCGACCTTGAAATGACACCTTGTAAGGTGTCCATGTCCTAGAAGCCAGGGACCTCTTGATGTGCTTCTCTAGTATTGGGTCATTCAATTTAGAACATTCAAAACCCACTCTGTCCCATTAGAAGCTAATCTAAGAACATTTACCACTAAACATGAACTTGTCATCGTGGCATCAACTCCTTTGTCCTGTAGAAGACCGCAAACCACAACAATTTAGGTGCCTAAAAGGTTAGCTTAGTCCTATATGTCACTGTTTTTTATTTCTGCTACTACAGACACCACCAATTTTTTTTTACCGTGGTAGTGAAAGCCTCTAGCCACGTGCCACAGACCTCACAGTTACTTTCGCCATTTAGCAACAACTCCTCAAAGTAATTTGCGATGTTGCTAGAACTCAACTCGGCTACCAAACACCAGTGTAGGGATGTGGTAAATACCTTGAAGCAGTCAAAGAAAACCTCATATCCAAAAGTAACAGTCTGTAAATCTGAAACTATTGAGATGTAACGGAAGTAACCTAAAAGCAGATGCTACATGTACCTTATCCATAAGAGCATTTCTCCTGGTGCCGTTCAAAATTGCTATTGTTGACTAAAATGATTGCTCTCCCTACAGTCCACTTTGTATGTTCTCCCCGTGTTTGCGTGGGTTTCCTTCGGGTGCTCCGGTTTCCTCCCACACTCCAAAAACATACTGGTATCAAAATTGACCCTAGTCTCTCTCTCTGTCTCTGTGAGTGTGTGTTAGGGAATTTAGACTGTAAGCTCCAATGGGGCAGGGACTGATGCGAATGAGTTCTCTGTACAGCGCTGCGGAATCAGTGGCGCTATATAAATAAATGGTAATGATGATGATTCACTAAGATATCCTTTGGTAAGAGAGATGTTGAATCATTGCAAAATTATCTTATTTTAGGCACCACTCCTATATATGAGACAACCAAACCCTCTATCATTTATGTCCAAGAATTGCTCCTCCATCCCACCCAAATTCTCTTCCTGTTTTATCTTTTCTCAAAACATTGCTCAAATTCCCATGGGGAGGTCAAGTTCTTATGTTTAGCAGTTGGGTTAACTGGGCTCTTTACTGGGAGCTTTAAACCTCGCATTAATCCTACTCTGATTAATTCCACTATATCCTTATTGTGCTAAGGCACAGACGAACTATTAAACCTGTCTATTCTCACCTTTGGGTCCTTCATATGCAAGCAATGTGAACAAGCGTATTTAAATTTTTAGGCAAGCATTGCTGTTCGTTTATACGCTGAAAAACCTGTTTCACTCTTAACTGAAGCAGCAATTCCTCACTAAATGATTGAGCTGGGTCTCCTGCCCTGTTTTGTGCTACCAATCTGGATCATAGATCAAGGTTCTTGTGCCCAATATTAAGCGGCTGACACTCCACCATCTTTTTACTAATTGTTTTATCGTATTCTGCCCATCGTGAACACTCATAGAATGGCTGAGTGTCCACTATAAGATCCAGGGGCAAACGCAGGATTTGCAGAGGGGGGTTTCCACACTACGCCGCCAGTGGGCGTGACCAGCATGCATGGGGGCGTGGCTATAATTTTAGAGAGTGCTTGGCTGCTCTCCAACTCTCCCGATCCCCATAATATACACTGGCAATGCTGGATGCACTACTGTTAGGTGCACGCAGCTCTCTCTTTTCGAGCAGAGTTGTGTGAAGTGGGGGTAGGGTCCAGCCACTTCAATTATACAGTGCCCCAGGCTTGGGGGGGGTTTGCCTATGAGATCCATAATATTAGGGCAGCACAGTGGCCTAGTGGTTAGCACTTCTGCCTCACAGCACTGGGGTCATGAGTTCAATTCCCGACCATGGCCTTATCTGTGTGGAGTTTGCGTGGGTTTCCTCCGGGTGCTCCGGTTTCCTCCCACACTCCAAAAACATACTGGTAGGTCAATTGGCTGCTATCAAAATTGACCCTAATCTCTCTCTCTCTGTCTGTGTGTCTGTGTGTGTGTGTGTATATTAGGGAATTTTGACTGTAAGCCCCAATGGGGCAGGGACTAATGTGAGTGAGTTCTCTGTACAGCGCTGCAAAATTAGTGGCGCTATATAAATAAATGATGATGATGATCTCGCCAGATTAATACACTGCTCTTGTTCGAATACAATGCTATAATATATTAAAATCCCCTTTACTGAATACCCTATTGATTTTTTCTCCGTCTTAGTGTTATGGTTGCCACCCTCCTCTTTTGTCCGTACATCATCTGCAGTGAAATCTAAAATATCCACAAACGTCTCCTCTCTAAATATCCTCCATTGTGGGGGGTAGGAGGAAATAAGTATAGGAGGGAGGATGTGTATCTTTATCGTCCACACTTACCGACCTTATTCTTTCCGATAGTTTTGCTTCCTTTCCCCCTCTTTGTTGGCCCTTTCCTTACTATTAAAAGATTAACATATACTATACTGCACTTTGGGATATTATATTATATTTCTCCTCTGAACTCTCTGTTGCCCCCTGGTGAGCCTGCACTATTGCTTATATTTAGCTCTACTTTTTTACTGCTTACTATCATTTCCTGGTTTAACTGATGTTGCTCTCCATCTCGCCATGTTCATCATCATCATCATCTATTCATATAGCGCCACTAATTCCACAGCGCTGCACAGAGAACTCACTCACATCAGTCCCTGCCCCATTGGAGCTCACAGTCTAAATTCCCTAACATACACACACAGACAGAGAGAGACTAGGGTCAATTTAGTAGCAGTCAATTAAAATACTTGAATGTTTTTGGAGTGTGGGAGGAAACAGGAGCACCCGGAGGAAACCCACACAAACACGTGGAGAACATACAAGCTCCACACAGATAAGGCCGTGGTCGGTAATCAAAGTTATGACCACAGTGCTGTGATTCAGAAGTGCTAACCACTAAGCCACCGTGCTGCCTGCAATTTCAAGAAGAGGACCAGTTTCTGCAGACAACTTGTCCCGACTATTCTAGGCCAACATTATGACCCTCTGACACGTCTCCTCCATCCTCCCTTCTTTTCTCTGCCACGCCTGGCTGCACAGATTTGTAGCCAAACTATTTCTTGGAACTCGCGTCTTTCAGTTAATGTGCTCCATATTTCCTCTCATAATGTGCGCAGTGCTGGGCAGGTTCTCCGTAGTGTTTTCGACATGGCCATTGTTGTGCTGCAAATCACCTTGCACATTCTATTGATTAGCAAATGTGCAAAGACTATTAAAGAGCTGATCACTATGTTTGGTGTACTGCTGGCAATTTCCTTAAAGTGCATAAGTTGCTGTTACCCCAAAATTACATAGGTGGATTATTACCGAAAAATTCATTGGTATGCCATCATTGTTAAAATGGGCAACAAGTGCATCATAATTCACAAAGTGTTGTCCGCTATGGACAGAGCGATGCCAATAAATAGGTGCATGGCTTAGATAGAGCACCAACAGGGTATGTGAGATGCCCATATTTTCTATTATACGGCCGTTTGACAGGATGGGCCTAATTTGCCAGCCTGTTGGGGGATTGGTTTCACAGATTTGTCTTGAAGCTCCCCTTACTTAGTAACCTGCCATTACTGACCACTCCTACTGTACTACTTGTCCACCAGACACTCATTGACCGTAAGTGCCAACTGCACAACACAGTGCTGCGTCCCACTTGCCCTTGCCATCAGCAGACTTCTTCACTGGCACCCCGGAACCACTTGCTTCTGGGTGGTGTGTTTGGCTTCATCAGCAATTCTTTATTGGTGACTGAGGCTGGTTTATCCTGATCACTTACTTTGACTCAGGAAGCTGGCTTCAACACAAGATAACCAGGGAATGGATGAGAGTGTTAGCTCTTACCTGTAGGTCATAGGAATACAGTTAGATATTGGCGTCTTGCAGGACTAGAGCATGATGTTTTGCTCAAAAATTGTTCTTACAAGATCTACTTCTTCTCTTGGACATGATGACATTCATCTCCTCTTCCAAACATGAAAGACCTCCCATTGTGCTTGTTCCAGCACTCAATAGAATATGGTGGTCAAGGAAACACCATCCCCAACCTGGGCTCAGCTCAGATACTCAATTAACATGGCTTATCCTTGGTCACAGAATAACTAAAAATATGCTGTTGGCATCCTGCAGAGCACCATCACAGTACAATGCCCCTCCTGCAGAGCACCATCACAGTACAATGCCCCTCCTGCAGAGCACCATCACAGTACAATGCCCCTCCTGCAGAGCACCATCACAGTACAATGCCCCTCCTGCAGAGCACCATCACAGTACAATGCCCCTCCTGCAGAGCACCATCACAGTACAATGCCCCTCCTGCAGTGAAATGCTAGCTCCTATTCTGCTTGCTAGCACCAGATTGCAGTCCCCATCACCTACTAGGATTACAAGCCCTGGACATGACATTCCTGAAATGCCTGATGCTCCATATTTTGCAGTTTTGAATTTCGACATTATTGTGACTTCTGGTCAAGATGACGTCAACTCCTCCACAACACTTGTCAGGAGTGAGTCCTTTGGCAACCACCAAAGACTTCTCCATGTATATTGGCACCCTAGCTGCTTTCTCGCTTGCTACTGTGCTCTGCAAGGTAATGCTCGTCTCCCATATTGGCCCACCTATAGGAGAAGGAGAAGAAAGACCATTGGGGTGCTCCACCTCTACAGATGATGCTACTGGAGAGAGAGTAAGCTCAGGGCGGAGGGGGGGGGGGTGCAGGAATAGGATAGAATGTATAGAATGTTAACCTGGTATTTTAAGGAGGCGCCACCTGTACAATATACTAGGCTTTATAAAGAACATTGTACAAGCGGCACCTCCTTAAATTACCAGGTTAACAGCAGGAATCATAGCGTGTTCCTTCAAAGTGACGTCATCGCTGCCTGCCGGCATCTTCATTCGTCGGCAGTGTTTCAGGTCTGTGTATCAAGCTGTCAGTATTAGCAGTCTGTCGGGGAATACACCCTCAAAGTATCCATGTCTGGGTTTCCCTCATCGTTAAAAGGTACCCAAACCCATTTGGCTCGTGTTCTAATTTTAATGCGCTTTTCATAGAAACATTTGACGGCAGATAAGAACCACTTGGCCCATATAGTATGCCCAATTTGTAACCTATGGTAACCTCAAATCCTATTTGATCCTTAGTTCATTGTAATTAAATCCTTATATCTATCCCAGGCACGTTTAAATTATTCTACTGTATTAGCCTCTACCACCTCTGATGGACGGCTATTCCATTTATCCACTACCCTTTCTGTGAAGTAGTTTTTCCTCACATTTCCTCTGAACCTACTTCCCCCCAGTGTCAGTGCATGTCCTTGTGTTCTAATACTTCTCTTCCCCCCAGTGTCAGTACATGTCCTCGTGTTCTAATACTTCTCTTCCCCCCAGTGTCAGTACATGTCCTCGTGTTCTAATACTTCTCTTCCCCCCAGTGTCAGTACATGTCCTCGTGTTCTAATACTTCTCTTCCCTCCCAGTGTCAGTGCATGTCCTCGTGTTCTAATACTTCTCTTCCCCCCCAGTGTCAGTGCATGTCCTCGTGTTCTAATACTTCTCTTCCCCTCAGTGTCAGTGCATGTCCTCGTGTTCTAATACTTCTCTTCCCTCCCAGTGTCAGTGCATGTCCTCGTGTTCTAATACTTCTCTTCCCCCAGTGTCAGTGCATGTCCTCGTGTTCTAATACTTCTCTTCCCCCCAGTGTCAGTACATGTCCTCGTGTTCTAATACTTCTCTTCCCTCCCAGTGGCAGTGCATGTCCTCGTGTTCTAATACTTCTCTTCCCCCCAGTGTCAGTACATGTCCTCGTGTTCTAATACTTCTCTTCCCTCCAGTGTCAGTACATGTCCTCGTGTTCTAATACTTCTCTTCCCTCCCAGTGTCAGTGCATGTCCTCGTGTTCTAATACTTCTCTTCCCCCCAGTGTCAGTATATGTCCTCGTGTTCTAATACTTCTCTTCCCCCCAGTGTCAGTACATGTCCTCATGTTCTAATACTTCTCTTCCCCCCAGTGTCAGTACATGTCCTCGTGTTCTAATACTTCTCTTCCCCCCAGTGTCAGTACATGTCCTCGTGTTCTAATACTTCTCTTCCCCCCAGTGTCAGTACATGTCCTCGTGTTCTAATACTTCTCTTCCCTCCAGTGTCAGTACATGTCCTCGTGTTCTAATACTTCTCTTCCTTTAAAGAATGTTTCCCTCCTGTACCTTGTTGAAACCCTTGATATATATGAAAGTTTCTATCATGTCCCCCTTTCCCTTCTCTGCTCCAATCTATATATATCAATATTTTTGGGTCTATCCGGGTCAGTTTTGTGCTGTAGGCCATGTACCATTTTAGTTGCCCTTCTTTGTACAGTCTCAAATGTATTTTAGATGAGACCGTACCAATGACATATACAGTGGCAATATACTACAATGACCAATATAGTGGCATTATTTCTTCTTTCTGCTTCTGAATCCTCTCCCTATGCAACCAAGCTTCTGACTTCCCTTCCCCATTGCTTTGATACATTGCTTACCTGCCCTTTTCGTTTGTTTATTAACACGTGAAAAGTGCAAAAGAGACACGTAGGTGTGAATGAGTCTGTAATAGTCCTCACTACTATGTTCGAAACAAAGACATCAAAGGAGTAAATGTCTTTATATACCACATGCCTCAAAATCATTTATTAATGTTTATTATAATTTAGTGATTACAGTTGTATGCATCATAGAGCACACTGCTTGTACAGTAAGGACGGCCCTTAACAACTTGGTTTAGTATTCGGGCCTCTATACACAAGACCGTCAGTGAACATAACGCGGCTGATTTACAATTAGGAGCTCATGAAGCTACAGTAAAGTATTGGCATGCATAAAAAGGGGCATAGATGCAAGGGAAGATAGTGTAATTTTGCCACTGTATAAATCGTTGGTAAGACCTCATCTTGAATAAGGAGTACAGTTCTGGGCACCACTCTATAAAAAAGATAATTTGGAACTAGAAAGGGTTCAGAGAAGGGCGACAAAATTGATAAAGGGTATGGAGTCATTAAGTTATGAGGAAAGGTTAGCCAGTTTAGGCATGTTTACTTTAGAAAAGAGGCATCTAAGAGGAGATATGATTACTATGTACAAATACATTAAGGGTCAATACAGAAATCTTTCATGGGAACTTTTTACCCCAAGGACTATACACAGGACACGCGGTCACCTCCTAAGGTTAGACATCTTCTAACCTTAGCTTCCCACGTGTGAGACGTAATTGCTGTCAGGCACAGTTGTAATCTGACTAAGCCCATCCACCAAATCATCATTAAGGGTCAATACAGAGAGCTTTCATGGGAACTTTTTACCCAAGGACTATACACAGGACACACGGTCACCCCCTAAGGTTAGAGGAGAGGAACTTTCACAACCAGCAAAGGAATTAAAATGAAGGATAGTAGTGGATATAGGGTAAAAATAGGACTGCAATATTGGGTCTGGGGGGATATTCACAATTGAAACAGATTGGCGGTTGCTTACTCTGGATCAATTTCAAATATAAGTGCAGGATCGCAGGAGATCCAAATAGGTTGAACTTGATGGACTGGTGTCTTTTTTCAACCTCATCAACTATGTTACTATGTTACAGGTTGCAAAATGTATGGGCTGCAGGGAGCAGAATGTAAAATGCACAACATGATTTTTAAATTCTAAAATGCACTTTAAAACAGAACTGGTCTGTATATGTGTAGTGTATATGTGTACTGCGCATGCAGTATTTGTCCCGCGTGCAGACAATGTTTATATTTCTACCCCTTGCAGTGCAATATAGTTTGCTCAGCTGCAAATTCTGCACTTAGGCAAAATTTGCACCACACTCTAAATCGGTTCCAATATTGTAAGGAAGGAGGTAGGAAGTGATCAGTGGAGAAGAAGTATTTGTTTTCTGAGAAACAGAAGTTAATGTCTAAGTCTGCAATAGCAATAAGCTTGTTCCATTCATGATTCAATTGTTTTCCTTTAATGTAAATGCTACTATTGGGTGGGGGGATGAGATTCGTTTTGTGGATTGTTCATGCGTCAAGTGGAAATTGTAGATTAGAAGTACGCCAATCAGCCGAGCTCCTGGTACATCATGCTGTCTTCTCTCACCACTTTACCATGTCTGTCATTACCTAATGTAAAGGAAAATGTTAAGCCTGCTGTGACTACAACCACTATGTAGAAGTCATTATGGCACGGTCACAGACAGCCATTTTAATCACCTGTGGACAAAACACTCTAACATAGGCTCCCTATGTAATATACCTCTACTCACAATGACATGCTGTGCTCACTCAACCATTGACTCCAGAGGAAATGATCTGAAATACATTAGTGTAAGCGTAAACAGGCGGAACACTTTAAAAGGCAACATTTGCAAACATTGGTTAATGCTCAGTGAATAGTGAATGGTGTGTTGTGGCTTTGTCCGAAAGAACATTTTTTTAGTCATTTGAATAAATGTTGTGTATCCTATCAATGAATTAGATGTGTTTCCTCTCCGTTGCATCGTCACTGCTCCTATTTTCAGCAGGACGATTGGTCCATGCAATTCTGCACGGCTGCAGAGTGTTAGTCCGTGTTGGTAAGAAGATGGGGGAGGACCTGGAGTGGCGTGCTTCCGGCTGATTGGTCGATATGGTTTACTGCAAAGTTTGCACCAAATGCAAAGCTGGTAAATGAGCCTATAGAGCGGACATAATAATTTCTCTCATAGTAGACAGTACTTTTCTCAGTATGCTGAAAGCAAAGGCTTTAAAAGATTTTGCTCCAACAGTCTTTTTTTTTTTAAATAAGACATCTATATACTAATAGCATAAGTACGACTTTCATGAGTGACTTATTTCTACGATGCCGTTGTCTGATTAGGGCACATCATATAACAAAATGGGGTCTTTGTCTGTAGATTTGCTGAAAAATATTGCCATTGTAATTGGTTGTATCATTTTGGAATTATTTCACAACACATCCGCCTGCCCTTTGAAACTATGCATTACCATTGTCCTATGAAATTATGACAGTTGGCAACATACCTGTGCACCTGCTGGTTGCTCTGCAAACTGTGACAGTTAGGGAACCTTCCCTGTGAACCTGCTGGGTGGTCTGAAAACTGTGACAGTTATTTGCAGCCCTGCTGGGTGACCTGGAACATGTGACCTGTTGGGTGGTCTGAAAACTGTGACAGTTATTTGTAGCCACATATATCCGTGCATCTTGCAGAGACCTTAATCGTGGACTGCGGTTTTATTTCATTATTCATTTATCCTCACTTTGTTTACAACAAACATTCCAAGAGGCCGCCCTCGAGGATGTCGACGTGATGGAACTCGCACAGGTCGTCCAGAGCGCACAGTTGAAAGATCTTACAATCAACAATATTATCGTCACCAAGTATAAAGAAAAACTGATGTGTCGCTTGCATTGGACATGATGTATTCACCACAATATTAAGGCGGTTACAGTGTTTTTCCCTAGTTTAATGTGATGTCTGGAAGTTTTGTTAGAAGTCTGCCGTATCATACATTTCCAGAAGGTGGGAACATGGCATAGGAGGTGAGCTTTATGACCCACCAACAGGTAAGTGTTCTTTTGGAGAACCACCTGCTGTTTATGGAGTCCAGGAGGTCTCCCTTCAACTCGGTGGTCTCCCGAATATTATGGGAGAATAGGCAACTATGCGCTGTGGAGAGGGCTGCAGCATTTGATTCGGGGGTAAGAACTAGTGTACCCATGGATGGTACAGAAGCATTGCTCATACTGTATGTTTACATTAGCAGGTTGTTAGGGGAGGTAATAAGCCATGAGTGAGCAGTCATGCTCTGATGCAGACTATTCATCCTGTTCTCTCTGATGGCTGCATCTGTAAAAAAACGAGTGGCCTGGGGAGCATTTGACATTTGCAAACCCTCCATTGACTAACATAGATGTTTAGTTATTTATTAATAGCTAGAGATGTGGACAGACATTCACAGAAATGTGGCAGCATGATCCCTGCTCCCCCAGCACCTTAGCAGTGGCATAATTTTAGTAGCATATTATTAAGGTTGTCTATGAAACCTCTAACATCATTACACAAATATATGTCCTCCAGTGAATGACAGGCGATCCATGTCTAACGTTACATCGCCCTTACAAGCGAGGATTGAGGTGTAGCAGAGACACAACTCAAACCTGTGTGATGAGTTATACAAGTGCAAAAGACAAAAATGTGTTAATGTCACATAATGTAATTGCTCGCCCCCCCTGTATTATTTTAATGATTTATGCATCCAGGTGCTTTAAAAACTTAAAATATGTAACCTTATTCCTGGAGTCTATATCATAGTTGCCTACTTTCCCGGAATGACCGGGAGATTCCCGAATTTCTGGGAGTTCTCCCGAACTCCCGGGAGAGCAGGCAATTCTCCCTGATCCTGGCCAGCTGTGTAAACTAAATGAAGGGGGCAGGGCCTAGTGACATCATGGACCCAGCATAATGGGCCCGCCCCCTGCTGTTATTGGTTCAGAGTAGGGATGTGCGTTTTGGGAGTGGGGCTTATGACACGATTCTTCGAGCCCCGCCCCCACACACCCACCTCCACCCCGGACCTCCCGTGAATCATCTTGCCCATGTTGGCAAGTATGCTCTATATTATGGTCAGACCTTGAGGAAAGGGGTGTCCCTTTCTACTTAAATTAAAATGGGTCGTGCCAAAGTGGCAGTGTAACATCACACAAGGATGCATGTTAACAAACAGGTTAAGATCAGACCAAACCTCAGTATTCACGTGCAAGCTGGCTTTGTCCACTGTACAAACACAATAGGGAGTGTTGGTGTCAGGTCAGGATGATAGGAATGTCTTTGTTTTTTGTTTCATGGAACCAGAATCAAGAATGAATGAAGCTGAGCTAAGGATACTGAAAAACAAACTGAATGATTGAAAGGGGTTTCAGCATAAGTCATCTTCTTGATATTCATCTACAAAGGACTTACAGGGTTTGTGAATGAAATGTGTAGGTCCCAATTACATTTTTAGCTGAGATTCTATTATCACAACCTTTGTGGTGGATAACAGTACTTTCCGGAGTAAATGGTCTGTGCGGACATCCTACAACCCTGCAGAGGAGCAGGCACCTAGCCCACGTTCTCCATGCAACACCGTGAACTGCCCATTTTCCACCAACTCCTTCCATTATAAAGGGCAAACAAAATGTCTTCTTATAGCCAACAACATCTGACCATACTAATCTGTGCACGTGGCAACACCAACAGGTGCAAATTTTGCAAAATAGGCACATCATGTCAATTATGTTGGTGCGTTGGAATAGTGGAATGACGCAGCAATAAACAGGCCTGGTGCAAATCTGCACTGGAGGACCCAATTGTGGACCTAGAAAGGGTCAGGGTTTCCGTGAAAATGGTTTCAGTTTTGCCATAATGTGGGCGAGTCGTGTGCATCGTGCAGGGATTATTTTGTCTCTTTTCAAAGTGCAATCTTGGTGGCCACATGAGCTAGGACGCGCCACCCTATCTTAACTGTAGATGAGGCCCTATTTGGCTTCTCCTATGACATCATCACCACACTTCCTAAGAGCATACTTGCCAACTCTCCAGCTGTGTCCGGGAGAGTCTAGAATTTCAGGGAATCTTTCTGGACTCCTAGAAGAGTAGGCCACACTCCTGGATCCTGTGCAATCTTCTTGCGAAGTGAGAAGAGCCATGATGACTTGATTGTCAGTAAATCGCTTCATGGTTGCCCCGCCCCATGCTGCATGAATGGCAGAGGTATAACAAGTAGGCTAACGTCTGTAGAGAAGAAAACACAAAATGGAGCTTGCAATGCTAGGGATGCATCATCGGATTAAGATCTGGGGAGTTTGGAGGCCTAGTCAACACCTTGAACTTTTTCTTCAGGAATGGTTTGAGTAACGTGACAATTTCTGCAGTGTGGCTGGACGCTTTGTCCTGCCGAAAGAGGCCACTGCCATCAGAGAAGACCATTGCCATGTATTGGGTGTACTTGGTCTGCAACAATGTTTAGGTAGGTGGTACGTGTTAATGTAACATCCACATGAAGGCTAGGACCCAAATTTTCCCAGCAGAACTTTGCCCAGAGCATAAAACTGCCTCCGTCGGCTTGCCTTCTTCACATACTGCATCCTGATGCCGTCGCTTCACCAGGTAAATGACGCACATACACACAGCCATCCACATGTAAAAGAAAATGTGATTCAAAGGACCAGGCCACTTTCTTTTATTGATCCATGGTCCAGTTCTGCCTCTCACATGCCCATTGCAAGCTCTTTTGGCGGTGGACAGGGTTCAGCATGGGCACTCTGCATGGTCTGTGGCTGCAAAGGAAGCTGCGATACACTATGTGTTCTTACACCGTTCTATCACAACCAGCATTAACTTTTTTGTAGCAATTTGTGCTACAGTAGCTGTTCTGTGGGATTGGACCAGACGGGCTAACCTCCGCTCCCCCCACGTGCATCAGGGAGCTTTGGGCTCCCATTACCCTGTCGCGGGTTCACCAATTGTCCTTCCTTGGACCACTTTTGTTAGGTACTAACCATTGCATACCGGGAACACCCCACAAGACTTGCTGATTTGGAAATACTCTGACTCAGTCGTCTAGTCATCACAATTTGGCCGTTATCAAAGTCGCTCATATCCTTACACTTGCCCATTTTTCCTGCTTCCAGAATATCAACTTCAAGAACTGACTGTTCACCTGCTGCCTAATATATCCCACACCTTGACAGGTGTCATTATAAGGTGTGGTTTTAATGTTGTGTCTGATCGGTGTATATATGTTTGGGCTTTATATATGTAATGAAAGATCCTTGTTTGAAAATAAAATGAATACAAAACAAAGGTTCTTTAAATAAATGCATTGGTTTGTCGAGCTGCTGTGCTGTTAAATGGCCACAAGATGGCTCAGTCATCACATTTCAGAGCTTTCTAAACTTGTCTGTGTGTCCTGAAAGACCATATATTTGAATGCACTTACATGTATTTACAAATGCAATCAGTTCTGTGTACTGACACATTCATACCACCCAACTCTCTTGACTTAGATGGGACAGTACCAATTTTAGTGGACTATCCCGCTATCCTGACAGTAAGAACTGTTGAGAGCTGTGTCCCCACTCACTGAGCGCACTTACCACTGGTGAACATGTTAATACAATGCTATTTTTAAGGGAAGGTGGGCGGGGGTTGGCCAAGTGCTTCAGAAGGCATGTTCCCACCAACCTCCCAGCATTTTTGCTGACAAGATCTGGACAGATGTAGCGTGCAAAAAAGGAGGTCGAGATCGCTCTTGGCATCAGCCGGGGTACGGACAGTACAGCTGTGAGGCGCCCAGACAGACCCCTCCATCTGTCCAGGCTCCTTAGTCTGACCGCCTGTCCCTCTCCGGGGATGCTGCGGTTCCCGGTCATTGATAGGCTGGGAGTGTGTGGCGTGCTGACAACATCACAGTGCACCACGCTCCTTGTCTATCAGTGACCGGGAGCCGCCCCATGGTGTGATCAACAGGTAAGTGAATTGGGTATTTATTATGATTTGGGGAAGTGGAGCATTTACTGTGATGAGGGAGGGTGAGGCATGTATGGTGAAGAGGGAGATTAATTAGTACTGGGCCCCTCAGTTTCTGATGGCAGCCCTGCTCACTATGGTGAGTGGGGACATACCTTTCAAATTCCTAAAATCAGGACTGTCCCACCTAACTTGGAACAGTTTTGAGGTATATCCCACCTAAACACATGACTCAGCCACTCCTCTGTGCCTGGAAACCCCCCTCAAAGTTGGGCACTGTATAATTGAGGTGGCTGGACCCTGTCCCCGCTTCACACGGCTCTGCTAACAGTAGTGCACGCAGCATTGCTCATGTATATTATGGGGTTAGAAAGAGTTGGAGAGCAGCCAAGCACTGGCTAAAATTATAGCCACGCCCCCATGCATGTTGGCCACGCCCACTAGTGGCGTGATGTGGAAACCCCCTCTACAAATCCTGCACTTGCCCCTGTGTGGGATGTGGCCAGACCCCTGTTAGAAGGTGTAGACTACCCCAAATTGAAATGTTGGGCAGGGCCACCTTAACAACATTATGGGCCCCCGGGCAAAGCAGTGCAGCGGGGCCCCTACCTCTATATATGTGTATCATATATATATATAGATAGATAGATATAGATATAGATATATTTGCAGGATTTATTTTTTTGCAGGATTTTTTATTTTACTTAAGAGCTCTGTCTATGGGGCCCCCGGGCACCTGCCCATCGTGCCCAATGGAAAAGATGGCCCTGATGTTGGGAGGTACACACATTGATCATTATTGGTACTCATTTTTTACCATGTAAACCACATAAGTGGAAATAGACAGTCGTTTCTCAATCCTCTCCCTGGGAGGCCAATTGTTTGGCTGTTCTTTTCTGAAAATGTGATCATTACATGTCATCTGAAAAACTGTGGCACTGTGGTTAGTATTGCTGCCTCACAGCATTGCAGCTACGGGTTACATACTGACCATGGAACTGTCTGTGTGGAGATCGTATCTTCGCTCTGTGCTTGTGTGGTTCCTCTGGCTGCTCTGGTTTCCTCCAACAGATAGGTTAATTGGCTTCTGGCAGAGTGGACCCTGATGTGTGTTTGTGTCAGAGAATCTAGACTGTAAGCTTCAGTGGCGTAGGGCACTGATGTGAAGGATTAAAATATTCTCTAAAAAGTACTGTGTAACGTGGTACTATATAAATAAACAATAGTAATAATAATTAGACTGTATAAACTATGCTTTAGGAAATTCACAAAATGACCACTAGAGGGAGCTTATAGAGAGTATTGAAAATGTGCAACGTTAAGGAAAGTGTTTACTGTCTGGTTTAATCAGTAATGCAGACTTTTTATTAGTAACCCTGGAACAAGGCTACCCCAGGGGTGTGTAATGCATGTAACTGTATAGTCACTCACCGCTGGTGACACAGCCACCTCCACCCAAGCCTTCTCATTGGCTCTATCTATGGAGTAGATGTACCGAGAATCCCCTGCCCAGCTCTGACACAATAACCACAACTGTAAATGGGAACAACCCACCTTGTTACTGTTATTAGGGAGTTAGGAAAACAAGGGTGCAGTGTCTCAGGTATAACAGCAGTGGTAAATGAGTACGTCAATAAAACATGGATAGTAAAATGGATTACAACTAGGGATGAGCGCACTCGGATTTCCTGAATCCGAGCCCACCCGAACGTTGCGGATCCGAGTCGGATCCGAGACAGATCCGGGTATTGGCGCCAAATTCAAAAGTGAAACTGAGGCTCTGACTCATAATCCCGTTGTCGGATCTCGCGATACTCGGATCCTATAAATTCCCCGCTAGTCGCCGCCATCTTCACTCGGGCATTGATCAGGGTAGAGGGAGGGTGTGTTAGGTGGTCCTCTGTGCTGTTTAGTTCTGTGCTGTTTAGTTCTGTGCTGTTTAGTTCTGTGCTGTTTAGTGCTGTGCTGTTTAGTGCTGTTTAGTGCTGTGCTGTGCTGTTTAGTGCTGTGCTGTTTAGTGCTGTGCTGTGTTCTGCAGTATCAGTCCAGTGGTGCTGTGTGCTGTGCTCTGTCCTTCTGAGGTCAGTGGTGCTGCTGGGTCCTGTGCTGTGTCCTGTTCAGTCCAGTGGTGCTGTGTCCTGTGCTCTGTGCTTCTAAGGGCATAGTTATTTCCCCAATATTCCCCTGTGTTTAAAAAAATAAAAAAAAGTTTTTTTAAAAAATACCAAAAACTACTTTAATATTTTTTAATTACCACAAAATTTGCACAACCAATCCTGCAGTATAAGCCCATTGGTACTGCAATATTACCAAGTTCACACATTCAGCAGTAAAAGTCCAGTGGTACTGCAATATTACAAAGTTTACACATTCTGCAGTATCAGTCCAGTGGTGCTGTGTCCTGTGCTCTGTCCTGCTGAGTTCCGTAGTGCTGCTGGGTCCTGTGCCGTGTCCTGTTCAGTCCAGTGGTGCTGTGTCCTGTGCTCTGTGCTTCTAAGGGCATAGTTATTTCCCCATTATTCCCAAGTTTTTAAAAAATAAAAAAAAAGTAAAAAAAAAAAAAAAATTAAAAAAAAAAAAAAATATATAATAATTATAACCAAATTTGCAAAACCAATCCTGCAGTATAAGCCCATTGGTACTGCAATATTACCAAGTTCACACATTCAGCAGTAAAAGTCCAGTGGTACTGCAATATTACAAAGTTTACACATTCTGCAGTATCAGTCCAGTGGTGCTGTGTCCTGTGCTCTGTCCTGCTGAGTTCCGTAGTGCTGCTGGGTCCTGTGCCGTGTCCTGTTCAGTCCAGTGGTGCTGTGTCCTGTGCTCTGTGCTTCTAAGGGCATAGTTATTTCCCCAATATTCCCCTGTGTTTAAAAAAATAAAAAAAAGTTTTTTTAAAAAATACCAAAAACTACTTTAATATTTTTTAATTACCACCAAATTTGCAAAACCAATCCTGCAGTATAAGCCCATTGGTACTGCAACATTACCAAGTTCACACATTCAGCAGTAAAAGTCCAGTGGTACTGCAATATTACAAAGTTTACACATTCTGCAGTATCAGTCCAGTGGTGCTGTGTCCTGTGCTCTGTCCTGCTGAGTTCCGTAGTGCTGCTGGATCCTGTGCCGTGTCCTGTTCAGTCCAGTGGTGCTGTGTCCTGTGTTCTGTGCTTCTAAGGGCATAGTTATTTCCCCACTATTCCCAAGTTTTTTAAAAATAAGAAAAAAGTAAAAAAAAAAAAAAAATTAAAAAAAATAAATAAATATAATAATTATAACCAAATTTGTAAAACCAATCCAGCAGTATAAGTCCATTGGTACTGCAATATTACCAAGTTCACACATTCTGCAGTATCTTGTGCTACATATAATGGAGACCAAAAATTTGGAGGATAAAGTAGGGAAAGATCAAGACCCACTTCCTCCTAATGCTGAAGCTGCTGCCACTAGTCATGACATAGACGATGAAATGCCATCAACGTCGTCTTCCAAGCCCGATGCCCAATCTCGTAGTACCGGGCATGTAAAATCCAAAAAGCCCAAGTTAAGAAAAAGTAGCAAAAAGAGAAACTTAAAATCATCTGAGGAGAAACGTAAAGTTGCCAATATGCCATTTACGACACGGAGTGGCAAGGAACGGCTTAGGCCCTGGCCCGTGTTCATGACTAGTGGTTCAGCTTCACCCACGGATCTTAGCCCTCCTCCTCCTCCCCCCCCCTACAAAAAATTGAAGAGAGTTATGCTGTCAGCAACAAAACAGCAAACAACTCTGCCTTCTAAAGAGAAATTATCACAAATCCCCAAGGCGAGTCCAAGCGTGTTGGTGGTTGTCAAGCCTGACCTTCCCATCACTGTACTTCCCATCACTGTACGGGAAGAGGTGGCTCGGGAGGAGGCTATTGATGATGTAGCTGGCGCTGTGGAGGAACTTGATGATGAGGATGGTGATGTGGTTATTGTAAATGAGGCACCAGGGGGGGAAACAGCTGATGTCCATGGGATGAAAAAGCCCATCGTCATGCCTGGTCAGAAGACCAAAAAATGCACCTCTTCGGTCTGGAGTTATTTTTATCCAAATCCAGACAACCAATGTATGGCAATATGTAGCTTATGTAAAGCTCAAATAAGCAGGGGTAAGGATCTTGCCCACCTAGGAACATCCTCCCTTATACGTCACCTGAATAACCTTCATAGTTCAGTGGTTAGTTCAGGAACTGGGGCTAGGACCCTCATCGGTACAGGGACACCTAAATCCCGTGGTCCAGTTGGATACACACCAGCAACACCCTCCTCGTCAACTTCCTCCACAATCTCCATCAGATTCAGTCCTGCAGCCCAAGTCAGCAGCCAGACTGAGTCCTCCTCAATACGGGATTCATCCGAGGAATCCTGCAGCGGTACGCCTACTACTGCCACTGCTGCTGTTGCTGCTGTTAGTCGGTCATCTTCCCAGAGGGGAAGTCGTAAGACCGCTAAGTCTTTCACCAAACAATTGACCGTCCAACAGTCGTTTGCCATGACCACCAAATACGATAGTAGTCACCCTATTGCAAAGCGTATAACTGCGGCTGTAACTGCAATGTTGGTGTTAGACGTGCGCCCGGTGTCCGCCATCAGTGGAGTGGGATTTAGAGGGTTGATGGAGGTATTGTGTCCCCGGTACCAAATCCCCTCGAGATTCCACTTCACTAGGCAGGCGATACCAAAAATGTACAGAGAAGTACGATCAAGTGTCCTCAGTGCTCTTAAAAATGCGGTTGTACCCACTGTCCACTTAACCACGGACATGTGGACAAGTGGTTCTGGGCAAACGAAGGACTATATGACTGTGACAGCCCACTGGGTTGATGCATCCCCTTCCGCAGCAACAGCAACAGCTGCATCAGTAGCAGCATCTACAAAATGGCTGCTCATGCAAAGGCAGGCAACATTGTGCATTACAGGCTTTAATAAGAGGCACAACGCTGACAACATATTAGAGAAAATGAGGGAAATTATCTCCCAGTGGCTTACCCCACTTAGACTCTCATGGGGATTTGTGGTGTCAGACAATGCCAGTAACATTGTGCGGGCATTAAATATGGGCAATTTCCAGCACGTCCCATGTTTTACCCACACCATTAATTTGGTGGTGCAGCATTACCTCAAGAGTGACAGGGGTGTGCAGGAGATGCTTGCGGTGGCCCGCAAAATTGCTGGACACTTTCGGCATTCAGCCAGTGCCTACCGCAGACTAGAGGCACATCAAAAAAGCTTGAACCTGCCCTGCCATCACCTCAAACAAGAGGTTGTGACGCGCTGGAACTCCACCCTCTATATGCTGCAGAGGATGGAGGAGCAGCAAAAGGCCATTCAGGCCTACACAGCCACCTACGACATAGGCAAAGGAGTGGGGATGCGCCTGAGTCAAGCGCAGTGGAGACTGATTTCCGTGTTGTGCAAGGTTCTGCAGCCATTTGAACTTGCCACACGAGAAGTCAGTTCCGACACTGCCAGCTTGAGTCAGGTCATTCCCCTGATCAGGCTGTTGCAGAAGCAGCTGGAGAAAGTGAGGGAGGAGCTGGTAAGCCATTGCGATTACAGCAAGCATGTAGCTCTTGTGGATGTAGCCCTTCGTACGCTTTGCCAGGATCCGAGGGTGGTCACTCTTTTAAAGTCAGAGGAATACATTCTGGCCACCGTGCTCGATCCTCGGTTTAAAGCGTATGTTGTGTCTCTGTTTCCGGCGGACACAAGTCTACAGCGGTGCAAAGACCTGCTGGTCAGGAGATTGTCCTCTGAAGAGGACCGTGACATGCCAACAGCTCCACCCTCATTTTCTTCCACATCTATGGCTGCGAGGAAAAAGCTCAGTTTTCCCAAAAGAGGCACTGGCGGGGATGCTGATAACATCTGGTCCGGACTGAAGGACCTGCCAACCATTGCAGACATGTCTACTCTCGCTGCATTGGATGCTGTCACAATAGAAAAAATTGTGGATGATTACTTTGCTGACACCATCCAAGTAGACATGTCAGACAGTCCATATTGTTACTGGCAGGAAAAAAAGGCAGTTTGGAAGCCCCTGTACAAACTGGCTCTATTTTACCTGAGTTGTCCCCCCTCCAGTGTGTACTCGGAAAGAGTTTTTAGTGCAGCGGGGAACCTGGTCAGTGAGCGGCGAAGGAGGTTGCTTCCTCACAACGTTGAAAAAATGATGTTTATAAAAATGAATAATCAATTCCTCAATGAAGTACAGCACTGCCCTCCAGATACTACAGAGGGACCTGTGGTTGTGGAGTCCAGCGGGGACGAATTGATAATGTGTGATGAGGAGGAAGTACACACTGTAGGGGGAGAGGAATCAGAGGTTGAGGATGAGGACGACATCTTGCCTCAGTAGAGCCTGTTTAGTCTGTACAGGGAGAGATGAATAGCTTTTTTGGTGTGGGGGCCCAAACAAACCAATCATTTCAGTCAAAGTTGTTTGGTAGGCCCTGTCGCTGAAATGATTTGTGTGTTAAAGTGTGCATGTCCTATTTCAACAGCAGACCTCTCAACTGCAGCTCATCCCTCCTCTGCGGGGATAATGTCTCCTGTGCTCTGACACGTCACTCTGTGTACTCTCAGCCTCAGGATCTGACACTACAGCTACCATGCCTCTTGTAGCAGCCCTCACTCCAGGGCCTCTTCCATGTGCAGTGTCCCCCTCTCTCTTGGGTTCACTATAGTGGCATGGAGTTCTCCCCCTCATCCAGGGCACACATTCCTTGCCCTGGCTCAGTCACCACGCTCAGACTTCCAGGCAATGCTGGGGGAGCCTGGGAGCTTCCACCCCAGGTCCCCAGCTACAACTCTCCTCTCCTGTGTCTTCTCTCTCTTTCTGACACTTGAAAGATCGTGCCTTTAAATGAAAAAGTCAGTCTTCATTGCACGACTATGTGCAAGTGCAACAGGGACATTTTTTGGGGTTTACAAAGTCAAACAATAACACTACGACCCTGTCTGTCTGGGGTCTGTCAATGACGAATTGTCTGGAGCATGTTTGGAGGAGGTATTGTGGCCCCGGTATCAAATTGGGTACCGGGGCCACCCCACTATGCAGTCCAGATACTTGTTTGGTGGAATTCCGACACGTGGAGGGTTTTTAAATTATATTGTGGCCTCGGTACCAAATTGTGTACCGGGGCCACCCCACTACGCAGTCCAGATACTTGTTTGGTGGAATTCAGACCAGTTGAGGGTTTTATTATTATATTGTGTGGACCACTCTATCTATACCACACTACAACTGTATACCACTCTATTTCCTACTTTAATTCTATTTAATTCTATTTCCTACTTTAATTCTATTACTAATTAATTACCATAAAGAGGAACAAAAAAAACCAATTTTACCAAAAGTATAATATGACTTAGACTTACAAACACTACACTTGAAAGATCGTGCCTTTAAATGAAAAAGTCAGTCTTCATTGCACGACTATGTGCAAGTGCAACAGGGACATTTTTTGGGGTTTACAAAGTCAAACAATAACACTACGACCCTGTCTGTCTGGGGTCTGTCAATGACGAATTGTCTGGAGCATGTTTGGAGGAGGTATTGTGGCCCCGGTATCAAATTGGGTACCGGGGCCACCCCACTACGCAGTCCAGATACTTGTTTGGTGGAATTCTGACACGTGGAGGGTGTATTTATTTTATTGTGGCCCCGGTATCAAATTGGGTACCGGGGCCACCCCACTACGCAGTCCAGATACTTGTTTGGTGGAATTCTGACACGTGGAGGGTGTATTTATTTTATTGTGGCCCCGGTATCAAATTGGGTACCGGGGCCACCCCACTACGCAGTCCAGATACTTGTTTGGTGGAATTCTGACACGTGGAGGGTGTATTTATTTTATTGTGGCCCCGGTATCAAATTGGGTACCGGGGCCACCCCACTACGCAGTCCAGATACTTGTTTGGTGGAATTCTGACACGTGGAGGGTTTTTTAATTATATTGTGGCCTCGGTACAAAATTGTGTACCGGGGCCACCACACTACGCAGTCAAGATAGATAGATGCGTATCATAGATAAAGTACATTCAGTGGTGTGGGGCAAATTGAAAAATATTCCAAATGCACTGACATTATCAAAAACAAGAGGTTGTCACACGCTAAAACTCCAACATGTATATGATGGAGAGGATGGAGGAGCAGCCGTATGTGTAGTGTAATGCAGATCTGTTGAAGGTTTTTTATATATTTTATTGTGGTGCCCAGTGCCCACTCCTCTACGCAGTCCAGGTACATTTATTGGTGCGAATCATAAAAGTTCAGGGTTTTTAATATATCTTGTGGTGACCCACTCCTCTACGCAGTCCAGGTACAATTATTGGTGCGAATCATAAAAGTTCAGGGTTTTTAATATATTGTGGTGACCCACTCCTCTACGCAGTCCAGGTACATTTATTGGTGCGAATCATAAAAGTTCAGGGTTTTTAATATATCTTGTGGTGACCCACTCCTCTACGCAGTCCAGGTACAATTATTGGTGGGAATCATAAAAGTTCAGGGTTTTTAATATCTTGTGGTGACCCACTCCTCTACGCAGTCCAGGTACAATTATTGGTGAGAATCATAAAAGTTCAGGGTTTTTAATATATTGTGGTGACCCACTCCTCTACGCAGTCCAGGTACATTTATTGGTGCGAATCATAAAAGTTCAGGGTTTTTAATATATCTTGTGGTGACCCACTCCTCTACGCAGTCCAGGTACAATTATTGGTGCGAATCATAAAAGTTCAGGGTTTTTAATATATTGTGGTGACCCACTCCTCTACGCAGTCCAGGTACAATTATTGGTGAGAATCATAAAAGTTCAGGGTTTTTAATATATTGTGGTGACCCACTCCTCTACGCAGTCCAGGTACAATTATTGGTGCGAATCATAAAAGTTCAGGGTTTTTAATATATATTGTGGTGACCCACTCCTCTACGCAGTCCAGAAAGATACCTTGTTGCAACGTTTTGGACTAATAACTATATTGTGAGGTGTTCAGAATACACTGTAAATTAGTGGAAATGCTTGTTATTGAATGTTATTGAGGTTAATAATAGCCTAGGAGTGAAAATAAGCCCAAAAACTTGATTTTTAAACTTTTTATGTTTTTTTCAAAAAAAATCCGAATCCAATACCTTAAATCCGAACCGAGACCTTTCGTCAAGTGTTTTGCGAGACAAATCCGAACCTCAAAAATAACGAAAATCCGGATCCAAAACACAAAACACGAGACCTCAAAAGTCGCCGGTGCACATCCCTAATTACAACACACAGTTCTGTGCACTTGACAATGAAAATACACATATAGATTACAGCAGCTGGTATAATAAAGAATAGTGTCTCTTATACGTATGAAAGGATCAAAGGAACCTTTTGGCTGGAGAAAATTGGTGTTTTCACTAGTGAAAAGGCTTCTTTTCACTACACTCAATCTGTTAATAGTGCATACTTGCCAACTTTTCCTCATTGGCTTCAGGGAGATCCCGGGGGAGGTGGGCGTGCGGGGGCGGGGCTTGACAAATCGCATCGTTTGGCCCCATCCCATAAACGATTGTCACAATTTTGGCCAATTACAGCAGGGGACGGGGCTAAGATGACACGATATTTGCATCATTAAGCCCCGCTCCCACGCCACTTATCTATTGCGGGAACGAGAACCGGGAGGTTGCCCTGTTCTCCTGGGAGGTCTCCCAGAGATGCGGGAGTCTCTCGGAGAGTAGGCAACTATGCGTTAAAGAAAAGCAGCTAATGAATCTCTAGAGACTGAAGTGTCTCTTACATTTCTGTCTCCATTACTGAAGTCATGTTGTCTTACCTGTCAGTCTTTGATTAAATCTTGGTCTCCATGAAAATGGCCACCTCCATAGGCATCAATACATGGACATAGGACACAATTTCTGAACTGTGTCATCATGCCACAGATGGCGAAGCCAACCACGTCTTGTACTGGCTCAGCATCAGGGAGAATGCCAGACTCTTCACGGAGTGAGGGAGATCAGCCCTATTTCAGGGAGTCTCCCTGACATTCAGGGAGAGTTGGCAAGTATGTAATAGGGTCACCTCTGGTGGTAAATATTGCCGGCACCTGTATTTATCTCTGTTACCTGCACGGTCAGCCGTACCATTAGGCGAACTTAGGGGTTGCCTAGTAAGCCATAGTTTAGGGGGCACCCAGAACATTAATTGAATGACATAATGTCACATATTCTGTGTTTTTATTCCCTCCCCTGTGCCCCCACACTTAGCGTCATCTGCTGATATCGGGGTAAAGCATCCAGCAACTTCTTACCTGTGAAGTGTCTGTCTGCTGCCCCTCTGTGTCAGTGATACGCTTGGAGTGTCCGAGGGGTGGACTTGCCTTGGGCATCACCAAAGTCTCCTGCGGCCCTGAATACATGTTCTGTTAACGCCATCTCAGGATGAAAGAGTATCCTGAAAAATATAACACAAATTCTTTTAACCGGCTCGAACCGTCTAAAATTAATTTGATATACTGTAACTTGTGTATTATATTTTAAGTATCATCATCATCATTTATATAGCGGCAGCAGAATCCGTAGCACTTTACAATTGGGAACAAACAGTAATAAAACAATACTGGGTAATACATACAGAGAGGTAAGAGGGCCCTTCTCGCAAGCTTACAATCTATGTGTGATACACAAGGGTAAGTGCTACATCATATTGAATATTAGTCCAACTAGAATGCAAAATTGCAAAGTATTTAGTGGGCTGTATAATCAGTCGCACAGCTATGCTGGTCATAGGGTTGTTGTCTTGTGTTAGCTGTGTAGAGAGTGGTAATATGGTAACCTATGGAGATTAAGAGGGTGGTAGAGGAATATTATAAGCTTGCCTGAAGAGGTGAGTTTTCAGAATGAATGTTTGAAGACTAGAGGAAAGTCTTGTGGTGCGAGGGAGGGAATTCCATAAAGTAGGTGCAGCCTGAAAAAAGTCCTGTAACCGAGAATGTAATATATATAAAAGCTGTGTCATAGAGATAGGCTGCACTCAGATGCTCAGGCTTAAGGGATGGCCCTTCCTAAAGTTCCCATGTGAGGATTGAACAACCATCAGGTATTTACTTATTCAGCCCATAATGAAGTAAACAACAATTAGTAGAGAAGAGAAGAGCGAGGAACATAGAGCTAAATAACAGTTATTTCTCTGGGTACTTGTTGCTGTGGCTGCTGTGTATCATTCAGCAATAATTTTTTAAGTCTTTGTGATAAGTCTTTCAATAATAAATATAACGTTCAGGGAGTGATGTATAAATACCTTAGTTGACACAGTTTCTATTATCTCTAAAATCTCACTGGCGAGCAGTGCCCATGTACAGGGGCAAACGCAGGATTTGTAGAGGGTGGGTTTCCACACCACGTCACCAGTGGGCGTGACCAGCATGCATGGGGGCGTGGCTATAATTTTAGAGAGTGCTTGGCTGCTGTCCAACTCTTCCTATCCCCATAATATACATGTGCAATGCTGCGTGCACTACTGTTAGGTGCACGCAGCTCTCTCTTTTCGAGCAGAGCCATGTGAAGTGGGGGCATCATGGTCCAGACACTTCAATTGCACAGTGCCCCAGGCTTGGAGGGGGTTTCTAGGCACCTGGAAACCCCAAATCGGTTTGCCTAATTATGGTCCTTATCGACCTGAGTATCTGATCTCTGTCTGCTGTAATTACATGGGTAGCGGCCGGCCCAAGGCTCTCTTTCTGCTGTGGTGCTTCCTTCCAGCTCCTCATGTGCTGGTCCTACCCGAGGGAGAGTTTCTGCATCCACAGGGACATTATCTGCCTCAGTAGACTGCTGGGAGATGTAGTACCCCCAGCGACCAATTACATAGGAGTGCCTCAGGACCCCTGTGATGGTTGAAGGGGATTTCTGCCAATAAATCCTGCAGAACTAGGGCACCGTGGGCTTACTCAATAAATGTTATAGAAGTGTTACTTGTGTCACATTCCAATCAGATGTAAGCACGGTGCTGGTGAATGCTGCAGGCTTGGGGTGGTGTCACACAAGCACTTTGCTAACTCTGTTCTAGATAGAAAAAGTACTAGATTCATTCATAGTGCTCAATCGCTCCCATGGTGACTGGAGAGGAGGGTTCACCCTTAACTTCAACCAATCACTCAGGAGCGATTAAGCTCTGAATATGCTGCGGTTCCTGAGGGTAATTGCTCCTGTGTGACAGAGGTGGAGCAATACCCCTTCAGTGTTTCTCCATGAGCAATCAAATGAATAGTAGCCCTTCTATAGCCTGTTCACACATCTATCATCATCACCATTTATTTATATAGCGCCACTGATTCCGCAGCGCTGTACAGAGAACTCACATCAGTCCCTGCCCCTTCGGAGCTTACAGTCTAAATTCCCTAAAACACACACACTAGGATCAATTTTGATAGCAGCCAATTAACCTACCAGTATGTTTTTGGAGTGTGGGAGGAAACCGGAGCACCTGGAGGAAACCCACGCAAACACAGGGAGAACATACAAACTCCTCACAGATAAGGCCATGGTTGGGAATTGAACTCAAGACCCCAGTGCTGTAAGGCAGAAGTGCTAACCACTAAGCCCACCTGAGCAGCACAAGAGTCTCAGTACAGCATTCAATGGTCCATGAACCTGCAACTTTTACCAGTGCCGTTCTTGCATCTGCACCAGAGCCAGATCATCCATAAGATACTATAGGGCCCTGTGGGCACTGAGGACCCTGGTCTAACCTGACCTGTTTTTATATGGGGGTGTGAGTCTTTGTATTCTAAAAACACTATTGCACATGAAATATTTCATAATAAAATAAAGAAAACTCAGGACAAGGGCTACCCCACTTGTGGTTCAGCAGAGTTATGCCGCTACATTTTTTGGTGGTGACAAGCGGAAGCCGTGTTGGCAGGAGGAAGACACACAGCTGGCTCAGCTGACAGTGTTCTTAGTCTAAGTACAAGAACCACTTCTTGTTCCCATTACCCTATCACATGTGGGGGGCATGTTGTGGCATGGAGGCAGGTCTGAGTGGCAGGTAGGGGAGTACATGTATGATCTGAGGGCTTGGGGTGGTCTGAGGGCACGTGGGGCTATTTGGAGCATATGAGGCATGTTGGGGGCATTTTGGGACGAGTTATGTGGGCACTCAGAGGTCGTTTTCAGGCTGTTTTTTCATTCTCAAAATTAAGGATAATATATGTGTTATATACTGTGTGATCTGTGTTATGTGCTGTATTCACACACTGCCTAGTTTTCCATATTTCATGTAACTGTATATTTTCCAAACAGACCCCTGAAATTCCAATGTCCCAAAGCTGCAATAATAGGAGACACCTGGGGGTAAATGTATCAAGATGAGAGTTTTCTGGCGGGTTTGAAAAGTGGAGATGTTGCCTATAGCAACCAATCAGATTCTAGCTGTCATTTTGTAGAATGTACTAAATAAATAATAGCTAGAATCTGATTGGTTTTTCAAACCCGCCAGAAAATTCTCAGCTTGATACATTTACCCCCAGATCACCAAGAACTTTGCCCTTTTGCCCTCCTCATTTTGGATTTGCCACCTCTCTTGCTCTTGTTCTCCACCCTTTCCCTTGCTGTCGTCAATCTCTCCCCTTCCTCAATGTCCTGTCCTTCCACCTGCAAGGTCTCAATCTTCCATTTGCACCTTCCTCCCTGCCACCTACACTCCACCTCATCCTCACCTATCTTACCCTCTCTCTACAGACTTAGTCTGGGTACACCCTACAGAAAATTTATTTCGATCTGACATCTTTAGCGATTTTAGCAACGACAGCAAAAAAAGTCCCGATCAGCAGCCGATTCCTGTGTACACACTAATACACGTTTTACCTTCAGATCTGTGCTCTTCATCTATAACAGTCGGCTGAAAAGATGGTGACTCTCCACACTCCATAGAGATCTATGGACACTGCCGGTCCTGAGTGCTTACACACTGCAGAATTGAAACGACATTGTTCCATCGTTGAACAACATTTTTAGTCTGATTTTAAAATCAAATGAAATGATTTGATGAGCTTTCGAACCATAATCATTTATCATTGCAGCGTACACACTAATGCGATATCGGGCCGAACGGTCGTTTATCGTGATTGGCGAGATAATGGGTTGAAAATCCTGCAGTGTGTACCCAGCCTTACACGGCTGGGTACACACTACAGAATCAAGCTGATTCTCGCTACTGAGTGAGAATCAGCTTGAGGCACAAAAAACAAAGCCCAACCATTAATCTTCACGTAAGTAAAAATGATTTTCTTTCAGCTGATGTTTCAGTTGTTTGGTGTTTTTTCCCCCCGCAACTTCAATGCTGACCATGCTCTCTCCCCTCTGTCAGTGGTGCACGCAAGGGGGGTTTCTAGGTCCCCAGAAACCCCCCCCCTCCGCTAAAAAAGTGTCCTATATAGCGGCACTGTACTATACAGCAGCCGCGGCGCTGTCAAAGAAGCGGCAGCTCTTTTTTTTTTTTTTTTCTGGTGGAGGGGAAACCCCCCTTAAAAATGCTCCGTGCGCCCCTCTGTGTCATACTTCAGCACTGGGGGGGGGGGCGAGTCCTGTCTAATTTGTACTGGGCCCCACAATTTCTAATAGCAACCCTGGTGGGTTTAGCTTCTTAACACTTAGACATTCAGTGAAACATGCAGTGTAACCGGAAGTGCATCAAAAAATAATTATCTCTATTATATTAGGTGGGCGTGTATAACATATAGTGATTCATGATGGATGACATATGTCTGACTTCTCCCTGTCTCTGCAGCTATTCCCATGTCACTGTACTACCCATAATAGCAGATCTGTCTCCCTCTAGTGGCTCGCAGAGGTACTGTATATGAGCTGAACTTTAAATCTCTGGGAGTCTTGAAATGTTCTGCAAGCTAGCGATGAATATATATGATCTGTAAGACTATATGAAAACTAAATAAGAAGAGGGGTGATACAGAGTGTAGCAAGTCCCTAGTTCATGCAAGTTGATTTGGTGCCCAAAAAGGAAACCGACATTAAATAGGAAAAATTCTGATTTGCAAGTACACGTTAAGTGACATTTCACTATTTCACAGTATATTTTATGGGCAGAAAAAAAATGTTGTAGGTTTAGTTTGTAAAATGTATCATTCTTTGGTGATGATTCTGTATTTTTTTGTTTCTATCGTTACATTCAAAATAAAGTAATAGCAGAATAATAACAAATGTTCTTTCTTCCAACGTTTTATAAATATGTTCTTCTACAAAGGACTATCCTGCTTCCAGGACCCTCCTGCATGGGCGAATGTTAAATACAGCACAATAGGCTTGTGTCTATTGGCACCATATGTAGAGTTGGCTGTTGCTTAAATAGTCACTTATTTTCTTTAAATCAGTAAAGTAAATTGAAATTAGTGGTTACAAAAATTAACTGATGCCAGTTTAACTAAGGCCAAGCCTTTGTGTGATATTGGCATGATATTATAGATGTTTAATACAATTGGCGAAGACACAGAATGTTCTGCATACGAGCTGTAGAATGTGGATGTAGTGAGGCGAAGGCATAGGTACACACTGAAGAATTTTCCGACCAACGAGTTATCTCAAACGATTGTACCCACGACTGAAGGTCCGATCAGTCTGGCGATTCATACATACACACTGACACGATTTACTTTCAGATCTGTGCTCTTCATCTGGTCCTCTAGTCTTCAGAGAATGACTGCACAATATTCATTATTGTCACACTGATTAAAACGCCTTGTTATAACTATCCACATGTCCTAACGAACTTCGTTAGCTTCTGTGACTCTGAAACTAAACATTCTGTCTCAGACCGAACAAATGAATTATTCCTTCTACAGCACTTTCTACATTTATTCACCAGGACATTCATTGCTAGCAGCGGCTGAAAAGAGCCCGACTCTGTAGACTCTATGGGGATCGTGAGCATGAGTACATACACACTACATGACCGGTCGGTGATTGGTTGGAAAATATTAAACAGTACGACCAACCAAATGAGCCGACAGTCGGCTCTTTGGAATGACTTTCGACCATCGTGTCACTATACACACTGACCCGACTTCCGACCGAACGGTCGTATGTTGGCTGATTTGCCCGATTATTGGATGAAAACGCTCCAGTGTGTACCCAGCCTTACAGTGCCTAAAGTTTTGTGCTTACAGGATCCTATAGTTTAAGTCCATCTGGACCCGTAGACATAAAATCCCTTCTCCCTTACCACCATCCATTATGAAGCACAAAACATACAAAAGCAAATTTTATATAAAAAAGGTAAGAAGAGAAAATAGGCTCTGAAACGGACAAAGTAGACAGACCAATTTGTTCTTTTGTGCTGTCAAGTTATGTGCCTCTACCACAAAACATTGCTTGGGCGCTCAACACCAGTAATATACTTATGGTTAAAAGTAGTTAACACAGAACATGTGATTAATAGGTTGCTACTCGAATATCCGTTGTTTCCTGTTCGGAATTTGGACCATACAATGAAACAAGACACTACATTTTTGGGCAATATTGTTTGGTTCTTATCCTCTCTTTTAGGATTGTTCACTTGCCAATCCATCTCTGCCATGTGGAATTTTTTACGTAGACGGTGCTGATAGTCAGGAATGGGGAGGGGGAAATGACAAAGAATTTTATCATAGTTTTAGCAGATGCGGCTTCGGTGGACAGTTGCATTATTACATGTCTATAATCCACAAACATCCTATGTGCTGGGAGTGATTGCTACGGACATGAAGGCTGCAGATAAATCGCCAGTGGGAAATTTAATACAGTGAACAGTGATTTGTTAGAACACTTCCACAACTGGGGCACCTAGAATGAGGTACAAACCGCTATAAATAGCAAACAGTTCCTTCCTGTAAGTGTAATAAAGTGCGTAGTTACAACACTGTTTGCCTACTGCTAACATCCCTATCAAGATCCACTTATTTAGTGCAGCATTTGGCAAATGATCATTCTCACATTTCTAAACATTTCTGATATGAAGATTAACACATTTTTGGTCACACCCTGGATGTGCCCAAATCACTCCAAAATTACACAATTCTATCCATTTTTAGCCGTGTTTAACCACAGCATCCTTCCAAATTGTGGCTGTCGGTGGGGATGCATTCAAAAGAGATCACACTGCACTGTTAAAAAAAACTTTAGGTTGTGGACATGGTATTAAAAATAAAGGCAGCTAAATGCCTAACAATCAATAGCACAGATATTTCTATTCCTTTACTAGCTATAAGAATTGTCACACCACTCATGGACAGAAAGTCTCCTTATTCTTGGTTTCTATCTTAAAATCTCCAGCATCCTTTGAATTCTCTATGACCATTCACACTCTCACCTCCCTCCAGACCATCCTTTACATTTTCAACTTAAATATTACACTAAACCTAAAATACAAGTTGCCTTAAGTGGGCAGGTATGCATTGGTAGTTTGATATCCACCAGAGATGTGTCTACAGTCTAAACGGATCTAATAAAAAAAACACTAGTCTGTTCACAAATTTTAATAATAATGGCATACAATCTTTTATTTCTTACACTGCCTGTTAGATATTATTTTCATTATACCCACTGGAGCACAGGTGGTAAAATCACAATTCTAGGGATCGTGTTAAACTGTATCATGGTGATACATTAGTATTTATTACCATCATATCTGCCATTGTATCTGGATTTTTAATAGTAATTTTCTGTGTGAGGTTATTTTACTGTCATATTCATTGGTAATATTGTGTATTTCACGAATAGAATGTTGTATCTTTGTATCTAAGCAATTGACATAATTTAATTGTTCTAGTAATTCATCTCTTTCTGCTCAACACGAGAGGGTACTGTAGTGTATTGTAAAACAGATCAGAGAACATTGGTATTTCTTAGTGATATCTTGTCTCAGTATCTTCCTCCCTCTTAGCATTATTCATTCTGGGGCTGACTCATTTCTCTTCCCCTAAAATTCACATCTGCACTCCCCGAGAGGTAATTGATTTCTAGATGTTATCTCCGTGTCTGCTATTATGTATTCTCTGGTTTCACTGTGACTTTTCTCTATATTGTGTTCTTGTATTTACTCAATTTCCCCACCTATATTCTGAGTGCTCTCAATGTTTCAATAGATTTATATTAACACGCGTTTCGCTATCTGGCTTTATCATGGGTGACTCTGCCCTAATGAAAATAGTCAGTTTACAATGTAGTAGTATCCAAAGGTCTGACAGAATTTTTTGCCATATGTACATAACTTATAAAAGTGTGAAAAAAAATGAAAACTTTTAAATGTTTTTCCATTCCCCTCTGGTGCTTATAGTAATTTTAATGATCCTTAAGATTAACTATTCACTGACAGACTATGCACATATGTACAAACTGATCAGCCACAACATTAAATCCACTGACAAGTAAAGTGAATTACATTGATTATCTCATTACAATGGTGACTATCAAGGGGTGGGAATATAAGGCAGCCAGTGAACCGGCATCAGGGTCAAGGATGCCCATGGCATTGTTTACCTGGGGAAGAGATGTCATCAGGAAGAAGGCAAGCCATGAATTGTTTGTTACTGTCACTAACCCCCAATAGCGCCTCCTTGGCACATACACTAAATCCTGCACATGGATGTAACCTTAACATCCTTTAGAGTCAGGAGCAGTTTAGACTTCACTGCACTTCTGATATGTTTTTTGGTTATTTGGTTCACTGTTATTTTGTTTTCAAAACCCTCTACCCTGGCACCTTCCCCCGCCTTTACCTTTATTTGAAACCCTCCCTCCTCTTTCAGGTCCTAGTCCTTATTTACAAAGTTTCCCTTTTCCTAGCTAGAGTTCAAGATGGTGGTATTGTTACAATCATCTGGATAAGTAAATATTCACGGCTATGAACCTCAAATCTGTCTCCATCAATGCGAAAGGGTTACTCTTCCAGAAAAAAGCCCATGGGTGTTATGCAGGCAGATTAATTGGCTATTGCTTTTTTTCAAGAGATGCACTTCGAGCAGAGATTGCCTCTCCTGCCTAATATTTAATTTAGTAATAACAGTAAAGGTTAAACCTTAGGACTGACCATTCTTCTTTCTAAACGATTACCACTTAAGGACCTAGAGATGTAGGTTGGAGGAGGGAATGGGTATCCTGTTGAAATGTAATCTCTATAGCCAACTTTTGACCCTTGTTAATATTTACTCACCTAATCAGGGCCAACCTATTTTATTTGAAAAAATCATGGAACAAGTTGAAAGAAGGTATCCTGGTGTTTGAAGGAATCCTTATTTGGACATTGCACCCTGAAATAGATACATCTTCTAAGGCCTCCTAGTAATCTGACAAATTGTACCGCAAGGTAAGACATATTTTGTATGGTCACCAGCTGTAGTCGCGATCAGTTGTCACCCCACTGTTCGGTAATACACTCTCTTCTCACATCCACACGGAGTTTACTCTAGAGCTGACTATATATTTCCATCACATAGACACGTATGATGCAAGATGTCAACATAGAAACTGGAGCATGGTCAGACCAGGTAGATTGACCTCTCATTCTCCAAATCGCCCGGTCCTACAATAAACTCTGCTTCTGGAAACTAAACAAGTTACTTCTACAAGATCCCTATTGGACGTCACAGTTAGAAACCTCCACTGATGATTATATTGAACACAACGATCTCTCAGAAACCTTTAAGATTTCAATCTGGATGGCCCGTGAAAGTCAAACTGATCCAATCAGTCTCCTTTATGAAAACACAGAAAGAGGCGCAGAAAAGCTCAGACAGAATTAGCGAAGACGAGAGTGGCCCTGAGCAAGTTAATGTCAGATAGAGTTAAATTAGATGCAGCCTTTCGCTCTTACTATTCTAAATTGTACAATTTATCTCAAGGAGTTCAGGGAGACATAACCCATCAGCAGGAGGAAATTGCCTTCTACTTAAGAAATGTTGATTTTTCCCACTCTCTCTGAGGCAGATAAACAATTTTTAGATCTCCCTTTTACATCCATGGAGCTATTAGAAGCAATTAAGGGCACCCCCATCTAGGAAAGTCCAGACCCAGACAGGTTCACAATTTATTATTATAATGGAGGGGTGCCTTCGCAAGGGAATGTTACAATTCCCTTGCTACTCCAGTTACTCGATGTGTTTCTCCATTATAGAAGCAGTGCATCCTCTTTATTGTCTCATCATCATCATCAGAGGGTGGGCCCCAACCTGTTTGGAGAAGCCCTGGGGATATCCATGGGATCCCATCTAGGGCCATGATATTGTCACTTTTATGTTGATGAAATAAAAGGCATATACGCTGCTTGTTGAATCAGGTTTCTATGTAAAAGTGCAAAATGGTGGCAGAAGGGAATTGCTAAAATGCTGGTGGAGATTATAGAAGGTCTCCAATTTTTGTGGGGGTCCCGACTGGCAGTTAGATTTCAAAGGGTATCTATTTTGTAATGCAAAGATGGCCTGGTGCCCAACTTACTGTGAAATCTATTGCACTGCACCACTACTCAACAACACCTGTGTCCACACGTAACAGATATTGCTGTAGAACCCACATGTGCTGGAGACCCTCTTGTCACTTATGCCCACACTCAAGATCTAGCCAGGGCAGAGGAAAGTAAGGAAGTGTGTTACCCACATAAGCACCCCAGGACCACACAGAGAGTTACAGACAGACATAGTGCATTGTACAATTTATAAGGGCATTGCCCTATTGAGATATAATACTTTATGGTGTTATAATGTCACTTTCTACGCATGTTGGTGTTACTCATACAGCAACTACTTTTAAGGAATAAATCTATTTCTAAACCTGTTTGTTAATGGTTTACATGACATTGTCTGGAGAATTTTATTGCTTGCAATAACTTTCTTAAATACACCTTAGTGCATGCTAAGTGAAGAACGTCATTATAGAACAAGTTTACTTTCAGTGTTAGTACAACCCCTTGGCACCTACCCCCTGATCACAGTCACTCTCAGGCAGGCTCGGTTATCCTCATCTCAGGCTCCAATGGATTAAAAGTTAACAGATGCCCCCGCGCTCAATGGATTAACTTCAGTTTTCACTTGCAGGTTTTTTAACTTATTGATGAGGTGCTGAAACCAGTGTCGTAATGCAATACACACCGGGATCATTTAGAGGTAAATGTATCTGTGCTCCGAACAAGGAAAATCTGCACATAATAAAAGTGTATTTATGTGCTTATGTTAAGTCAGACACATCTTAAGATGTATCCAACTCAAAAATAGTAGTGGGTGTGTCCATTAGAATGAGGTCAGCTTGTTGTGAAAGATAGGAGATAGGCATTCACTGCTCAATCAGTTTTACACTATATATATCTATCTATTTCTATATACAAAAATTTGCAAGGCATTTGACTTGTGATCTACCGTAAAGTGACCAAGTGATAAAAAGGAAGGCCCCTAAATGAGCTTCATTCTCAATCCACAGGAGTCCTAAAAAGACAACAGACCCATTGGTTCGATGACGGACGTCTCCTCTTTCCAGAGATCTGCTACTGGATCATGGTGGTACTAAGATCTCCTGGATAAAATACAAAGAATACTAATATGCTGAAAATAATAGACTTAATACTAGTGCTTATATCTTGCTTTCATTATCCTAAGTCAGGCCTAGCCAACCTGTGGCTCTCCAGATGTTGTGAAACTACAAGCCCCAGCATGCTTTGCTAGCAGAGCAAATGTGGTCCTACTCATGGGTGATTTTAACTACCCAGATATAATTTGGGATAATGAAACTAGTAGTTCTGGCAAAGTAAGGCAATTTTTGTTTATTTTTAAAATCAACCACCTCTTGCCAGTGGTAGAATAACCAGCTAGAGGGAAAGCACTGCTGGACTTGGTTCAATGTAATAGAACAGATATTATATCTAATATACGGATGATAGCGCATTTAGGGAGCGTTGATCACAATGACATAGCCCTGCCCAAATGAGCTTACAATCTTAGAGGTGTGAGGAGCACATGACACATAAGGTAAGATAATAACAATTGCTATTCCTCACTATCACTCTATTAATGTACTGGTGGTCTGCAGTGAAAGCATGCGTATCCGGAGTATAGTACCAGGCTATCCTGGTTCATGCCATGATTCCTTTAATCCTGTGCCAGTCATCCCTACACAGCATGTTTGAGCAAGGAGACATGCCCGAGGGATAGCTGCTGGGTATGAAAAAACAATAATTACTTTGTAGAAGGAGCTTGTGTTATATGGTTTACATGTTCTAACTGCAATATAGGTTTAAATGATTGATATGTATTTTGTGTCATTTCAGTTGATTCAGAATATGGATGGGGCCAGTGATGGATGGTGTGCGGTGCAGACCCATGGGGTGGGCCTGTCACCGCCTTTTGCCCTGTCCAGTCCTCTCACTGGTGCAGTAGAAGAGATAGTCACTGCACCTGAGCACACGGCTCCCAGTCACTGATAGGCTAGAATTTCTGTGCTGCAGTGACTTCAGCTCTCAGCCTTTTTGGCTGATAATTGCGGATCCAGTGCAGGGACTCTAGATCTTTTACTGTCTGTGTGAGAAAAAGCAGCGGCAAGAGAACCAGTGCACCCTGTTGGAGAAAGTGACTCCAGCTCTTCTAACCACCGCTCCCACTGTCAGTTTAAAGTAAGTGAAGGGGGGATGGAGAGTGGGTCGTGATGTATAACAGATAGGAGGATAAAATTAGATGGTGAGGGGGACAGTGAAGAGGATGGTGTGTGCGGATGTGATGAATAATGGAGGGTGGATGACCAGTGATGTAGTCTGCACCCTGCTCTGCTCTTCTGCTTCACTACACTTGCTCTGATACGACAGAAGTATCATTGTTGTAGGTGTTAGAGTGGCTTCAGACCCCCTTCACCTCTGAGCCCCATAATGGCTACAACTCCTGCATAGGCGGCAGTTCCACCACTTCGCATGGCGTTTGGAACTTTGCAACTGGTTAGACATAACACTATGCTATGCGGGATAGTAACTTGCTAAAGAAAAATTATGATAAAGTGGGCCATGAAACGGCAGAAGAAATTTAATGTAGTTAACTATAAGGTTATGCTCCAAACAGAGCCGGAATAACAATAGGGCTAAAGGGGCTACAGCCCAGGGTCCTCAGGCATCGGGGGACCAGCCGGCATTCCCGACTTCGACTGTCACCTGTTCAAGGAGAATGGCAGGCAGCTAACAGCAAATGTTATGCTGTTAGCTGCCTGCTGTCACTGTAGGACTTATGCAGCGCGCAGTAATCTCCTTACTGAGGAGATCTCGTGAGAGTGAGACTATGACTCATAGTCTCACTCTCATGAGATCTCCTCAGTAAAGAGATCACTGCATGCCGTGGAAGTGCTACAGGGAGTTGAACAACGGAAAGAGGTAAGTTCACTGGGGGGGGGGGGGGGCTCACAGTACCCTTAGCCCGGGGGCCTCCCTTCCCTTAATCCGGCCCTGGCTACAAACCAGGGTAATAACTATGTTAATTAAACATTTCCTGGAATAAAACTGGGGAAAATAGAGATGTAAAAGAACTAGGGGACCGAAAGCTGAGACGCAGTAAAGTGCCAGACAGTGGCTGCAAAAGGCTAATAAAATCCCGGGTTGTATAAACAGGATGCACATAATGCAAATATAGTATTACCATTCTTTAAGCCACTAGTTAGACCACATATTGTACATGGGGTACAGTTTTGAGCACCTCACTGTAATTCAAGAGGGTTCTGAGATGGGCAACCTCATTAATAGAGGGAATGGAAGGGTTCAGTTATAAAGCAAGGTTATAAAAAACTAGCTTGGTTTACTATGGAAAAAGGTACCTTAGAGGTGAACAATGAATATGTATAAACAAAGGAACATAGAGGACAAGAGGTCATCAATTGTGAATAGAAGAAAGATGGTTTTACCATTAGCATAAGAAAGGGTTCTTTACTGTAAGGGCGGTTAGACTGTGGAGTTGATTACTACATGAAGTGGTAATGGCAAATTCACTAACAGAATTTACACGAGGATTGGATGCCTGTTTTACAAGAAATGGTATAAGTAGCTGTAATAAACAGAGGACAGTATGAGGGATGATCGATCTAAGGAATTTAATTGGAGTTCTGCTGCCTTCATGGGAAGCTAACTTGCCAAATATCACACTGGGTTTTGTTTTGCATCCCTCTAGATCAGAGGTCAGGGAACGTTTTTACCTTTTACCCCAAAATATATTTATATATGCCCATGTTACCCCCTTGATTTGAAAGGAAGGAAATCATATATTATTAATTATTGGAATTCGAAATTTTATTGAATCTATTCAAAATTTCTTTGAAAGCTTCCACTTTCAAAACTTCAGGTTTTGGAGAAATGATGTTGCTTTATTTTTGATACGAGAGCATCAATATTGGGGCATTTTGATGTCAGAGCAATTTGGATACAGTCTTTAGCGTCCAATCGATTTCTCTGCTTTGTTTTTATGTTCGTTAGAGTGGAAAATCCTTGTTTGCAACGGTAGGTTGTTGCAAAAGGCAGCAACTTTTTGACTGCCTCCTCATGTGCAATTTTGAATGCCTTTGCAGCTGTTGACATCTAAATATATGACAGATCTGCTTTGTTTTCAAATGCAATACGTGCTTCATTAATGCATCGAAGCTCAAGAAGTGCCTCTGCCAATCCTTGAGGCTCTTCTGGTACAACAGCAATTTCACATTTAAAGGGGTCTACAATCCAACTGACAGCATGTGAATCGGCAGCATTACCCCCAGAAATTTCATTTTTACCCCATTTGGGGTAATGTACACCTGTTCCCTGACCACTGCTCTAGATCAACACATTTCAACATTTTGAAATGTTGAATTTGGGCAGCACGGTGGCTCAGTGGTTAGCACTTCTGCCTCACAGTGCTGAGGTCAGGAGTTCAATTCCCATCCATGGCCTTGTCTGTATGGGGTTTGTATGTTCTCCCCGTGTTTGCGTGGGTTTCCTCCAGGTGCTCCGGTTTCCTCCCACACTCCAAAAAGCATACTAATAGGTTAATTGGCTGCTATCAAAAATTGACCCTAGTCTCTTTCTCTCTGTCTGTCTGTCTGTGTGTGTATATTAGGGAATTTAGACTGTAAGCTCTAATGGGGCAGGGACTGATGTGAATTTCTCTGTACAGCGCTGCGGAATCAGTGGCGCTATATAAATAAATGATGATGATGATGATTTTTTATTATTATTATTATTAATTTTTATTTATAGGGCGCCACAAAGTATCCGTAGCGCCGTACAAGGACAAACAATGGCACAGTACAAGGTCAAACAGCACAGTACAAGTAACAGTAAGCACTATAACTCTGGGGGCTCAGGCACAGCATGAAAGAGAGGGAGGGGAAAAGGGAGTACAGGCAGGTAACCATGGCCCAAGAGGGTGGGCACGGATGACAGGTTGAGAGTCACTGAGGGGAGCGGAGAGAAGCGAGAGGAGACAGAGGGCAGAGGGACTGAGAGGAGGTGAGCTGAGTAGCTGGAGAGCGCAGTTAAAAGTGATGGAAACAGAAGGTAGGAGAGCCCTGCTCAAAGGAGTGAACAATCTAAAGGGAGGGGAAGACAGACAGACACATGGATGAGATGAGATTTGATGATTAAACCTTACTATGTAAAAAGAAACAATTTAATTTCTTTATCTTTCAACCTATTTGTCATTACTCCGGAATCTAAAGCTACCGATTTTAGCCTGTAAGACGGAGAAGCGGCTCTTAACATGTTTAGATAAGGGGACAGGGCTACTTTCATGTGTATATATTTGAGTTAGACATAGCTCAATGTGAAGTGGAGGCTCCGACGTGTGTCCTGTTTCATAGTTTCCTGGCACAGAACTGCTTCGGACGTTTCACCGAGGGCTGTGGTTGTATGTGATCTGTTTTGCATTTCATTAGTTTGGGTTCCGTATTAGAACTTATCAGTCATGTCTCAGTAAGAGAGAGAGAGAGAAGACAGTTACGTCTTACTTACAAAAACAAACGGTCTTCACCCTTATATGGAATTTCATAGTTGGACTTTATACTTCACTGTAGCTCCTCCATCCTATCGGTATAATATAAATAAATGCATCATCATTTCATCCTATGTTTGCATGTTTATAATATGTAAATCATGATTTATCAAGACCTAAAATAAAAATAATCATGTGTACGTTGACAAATAGGCCATCCACACCCCAAAATAATACTTAACTCACAGTGGCCATTGGATTACAAAACATAATTAATTATGTATGGTGCTGGTCTGACATAGGATCCTCTCCTGGAGTAACCACTCACATCATCATCACCATTTATTTATATAGCGCCACTGATTCCGCAGCGCTGTACAGAGAACTCATTCACATCAGTCCCTGCCCCATTGGAGCTTACAGTCTAAATTCCCTAACACACACACAGACAGACAGACTAGGGTAAATTTTGATGGCAGACAATTAACCTACTAGTATGTTTTTGGAGTGTGGGAGGAAGTGAAGTTTTGGACAGTTATGAGGATGTACCAGTGAGTAGTATATGCGTTCAGCAGGGTGAGATTTAGTAAAGAGCTGTTTTTTTCAGAGGGTGTTTGAAGATGTGAAGGCTTTGGGAGAGTCTGATTGGTAGGGAATTCCGTAGGTTGGGAGTGGCGCATGAGAAGTCTAGTAGGTGAGGATGAGAAAGGAGGGAAGACACTGGTCAGAGTTATATCTAAGAGTGTGGGAAGAACAGTATTTCCAGATGAGGTTAGAGATGTATTATGGGGACAGGGTGTTGATGGTTTTTTTAAGTGAAGGTGAGTAATTTGATTTTGATCTGGGGATTCACTCTATGAGGTGCGAGCAAAAAAAAAAAGAACCAAGATTATTTCCAAAGCATCATCCAGTAACACCACAGGATGCTACTGCTGCTCATTGAATCGTCCCCTTACTATTTGAAGATTACTTTTTTAAAGAAATTTTGTGAGGTCAATGGATCCCAGTGAATTGACAGGAGACAGTCTCATGGATATTGGTTCCTCCCACAAGATGGCTGCCTCCTCCGTGTGCCTCAGTAAAGTTACAGGTACCCAGTGAGAGGATGTTTTAGAAATATTGGTTCCGCCCACAAGATGGCTGCCTCCGTTTTCTGAAGGCCGCAAGCAGAGTTGTCAACAGTCCTTAATTTCCTGGCACAACCCCATGTTTAAAGGATTTGTTCCTTCTTTTTCAATATTGGCCAACTGCACGATAAAGATCCTCTTTTTCTGTGTGCTAAATGCAATTCTTACGATCATCATCATCATCTATTTATTTATATAGCGCCACTAATTCCGCAGCGCTGTACAGAGAACTCGCTCACATCAGTCCCTGCCCCATTGGAGCTTACAGTCTAAATTCCCTAACATACACACAGACAAAGAGACTAAGGGCAATTTAATACCAGCCAATTAACCTAGAGTGTGGGAGGAAACCAGAGCACCCGGAGGAAACCCACGCAAACACGGGGAGAACATACAAACTCCACACAGATAAGGCCATGGTCTGGAATCGAACTCATGACCCCAGTGCTGTGAGGCCGAAGTGCTAACCACTAAGCCACCGTGCTGCCCATCTATTCCATTCTGAGCTATAAGTAAATATTTCAAAGGCAAAAAGGGTACACTTATCAAATCGAGTAAATATAATATGATGGTTACTGTGGTGCTTTAAAGTCCCTCGAAACAAAATATTTTAAAATGTTGACAACTGTAGTACAAATACATTTCCAAGCAAATTTTAGAGATCTTCACTCGCCTTCATAGGCCAAGCCTACCTGAACAATGAACTATTAGTCCACATCAAAATGTATTAGCAGCCACTAAAAGTCTCTGGTGTAGAGAACCCATGAACAGGAAGGGTTAACTTCGCTGTATGGAGCACAGGGACACTGCTATGACAGCTGCAGAGGCTGGGACTGTGGGTGAGGTAGCAGACGTGTTGCCACAGACGTCATCAATATAATTTCTTAATAGTCACCATTTTCTTGGCAATATTTTTTGATTCAGTGTTTCCATTTCACAATCTGAAACTCAGATGGGCCCTTAAAGTGAGAAAGAGTTACAATATGGTGAGCGATGTTTCTTTGAAGATTCAGAACCATGCAAAAAGTAAGACTGTAGTGCTAAGGGGAAAACTGTTTTCTAAATACAGATACAAGCTATTGGGGAGAGAAAATGTCCATCCTTAATACCCCATCTCACTAAGTTTCTGCATCTCTTTGAAGATTACATGAGTGCATATGTCCCAGGAGATAATATAGCCACTGCCTTTGAAATCTGATTCTCTGCAACATGCGTTTGGTTCTTATGTACCTTTGAACACTGTGGGCCTTACGTAAGTGCATTTGCAAAATATAAAGATGCATGTGTACAATTTGCATCCCTATTTGGAGTTGCACATATCTTACAATACCCAGCTTTCTTCGGAACCTAGCAAAGCCCCTAAATAGCTGTTTAATGCAATGCTGGTGGTCAGAGATGTTTAAATTTATTTTAAAGAATTCCTCAAACTAGTTTGCCTAATCGAGTCAAATTTTCCATAAAATTTCAAATTTTAAATAGACTTAAAAATACATGCTAAATTCAAGCCTGTTCGAACATGTTCATACTTCACCGGCTATATTGAATAGTATTTGTTTGAAACTGTTTGAGCCCTTGTGTCGTCAGATCAGTGGCGGATCCAGGGGGGGGGGGGGTGGGCGATCAGGGCGATTTACCCCCCCCCCCCTACCAGGGGCTTGCTGCCGACAGCTGCACACTGTGCAGGTCCGTTCAGCAGTGACAGTATGCTGCCCGGCTGCTCTGATTGTGTTTTAAACACAATCAGAGCAGCGTGGCAGCACACTTTCACTGCTGAACGGACCTGCACATACTGTGCAGCCGCCGGCAGCCTTAGAACACAGAAAGGGGGCGGGGCCTAAATCGCCCCCCCTAAAATCGCCCCGGGTAGGGCAAATGTCTGGGTCCGCCCCTGCGTCAGATGCTTAGAGTAAAGTTTGCTATAAAGAAAGTGTAATACGAGAGACCTGCTGAGTCAGGGATCTTTTCCAGATTGGCAGCTGGCGTGGATCTAGAAGTACAGCAAGGGTTAATCTGATGATGTCTGGAGGAACATTGTTGCTGTGGAGCAACATTGCCTCTTTTTTATACAATGCACTTAGAAATGGCTCTGCCTCAGCACTTACTTTTTATTTTCCTGTGCCAGATTTAGGTCTATTGCTTGGTGGTAAATTTTCATGTGACCTCATGTGAGCATGGAATAAGAGTAAGGGCTCGATTCATTAAGTAGTGTAATTGGCGATACGTTGCATGTAATGCCCACAATTACCCTGCGCATGCCCAGAACGCAGCAACGTTCAATTCATCTTCTAGCGCAAGGGACCCTTACTACAGCTTATAATTTCAGGGGCGGAACAGAGAGGAGAATGAGCGTAAACACGTAGTCAATGTATAGTAAGGGTGTGCCAAGCTTGAGCACCCACGGTAGCATCCAGTTCAAGTTTTGGGCATCTCAAAGGTATGTGATTTTCAGTTGTACCACTTGCACCAGCTAAAGGTCTAGTCGATTACTAATGTTGACGGCTGTGTATGCATGTTAGAACATGTGTTTGCTATTAGTAGCAACTATTATTATTATTATTATTATCTTTAATTTATATGACGCCACAAAGGGTCCGCAGTGCCATACATGACATATAAAGAAAACTGTGAGCCATAACACAACATGATAAAGGAAAAAACAAAAAATTAACAAAAATATATATACACACACACAGGTAACATGGTAATGCAAATCATATATTTCTGGAACAATGAGTGAAAGTGATGGTAGAAATCAGCGAGAAGTAGGCCGAAGCTTAAGAAAACAGGGCTAGGAAAGCAGGCCAAGAGGTACAGGAGGTGATGGAATATTAGAAGGAGCACACAAGGAAGGAGGGCCCCGCTCCTGAGAGCTTACATTCTAAAGGAAAGGGGGAGACACAAATAGGGTAGTACTAACTGGGGGAGAGAGCCGGGACAAGGGAGTCAGGAGGAGGGCTGATAGACTTGAATAAAGAAATAAGTCTTAAGGGCACGCTTGAAGCCTTTGAGAGTAGATGCTAACCTGATGGAATGTGGAAGATCGTTCCACAGCTGGGGAGCAGTCTGGGCAAAGTCCTGAAGACGAGAGTGAGAGGAGGTGATCAGTGAAGTAGTGAGGCGGCAGTCACAGGCAGAGCGGAGGGGGCGGCTAGGAGTGTAGGTAGAGATGAGATTGGAGATGTAGGGAGGGGAGGATTGATTAAGAGCTTTACAGGTGAGGGTGAGGAGTTTCAATTTAATTCTGTAGGCCATGGGGAGCCAATGTAGTGACTGTTGGATGGAGACAGCAGAGGTAGAACAGCGGGAGAGAAAAATGAGGTGGGCAACAGCATTGAGGATAGACTTAAGAGGGTCAAGGTGAAAGTCAGGTAGGCCACAGAGAAGGAGGTTACAGTAGTCAAGGTGAGAGATAACAAGCGAGTGAACGAGGGTTTTCGCAGCTTCTTGGATATATTCCGACGGTGGAAGTAGCAGGATTTTGAGAGGGACAGAATGGGATGCTTGAAGGAGAGGGAGGAATCAACTGTAAAAATATATTATGTACAGTAGACATTAATTACATCCTAATAACTGTATTTAATGTAAAAAACATTTTGTTTGTCATTAATGATTATATTATTACCAGGTGACATTAATCGAATAGGTTTTAGTTTTTTTTGTGCATTGTTTTATGATTTGATATTCCACATTGGTATTGGACGTATCCTGCAGTGTCTTGTCTGTTGGAGCAGAGCGGACCTAGACCCCCATTCATCACCAGACGTATCTTCATATCTTCACATTTTCTCCTTGTTACCCAATGCAAGTGCGTTTTTAAAAAAAAACAAACCACACATTGTGTACGTTTTGCATTCGGTAACCAATCAGGCCCTAGGGAATGACCTCCCTCGTTCCATCCGCCTCTCTCCTACTCTGTGCTCTGAAAACCCACCTCTTCCTTAAAGCCTACTAACCATCCATATAACCCCTTCACCTCCACTCGCTCTCCCCTTTGCCTCATCTGGCTCCCCTTGTGTCTTTCTGTTTTCCCTCCCTTAGGATGTAAGCTCAAATGAGCAGGGCCCTCTTCCCTCCTGTCTCCTCACCTGTTCTTCTGCTCCATGTCTATTGCTTCAACTTGCCTGGAGTTTCTGAAGTACTGGTATTTTTGTTTATTGTTTTGTGCTGTTTCACCCTGTATAGTCTACTGTTTGTACTGTGTACGGCGCCGCGGAAACCTTGTGGCGCCCAACAAATAAAGGATAATAATAGGGGGTATATTTACTAACCTGTGGGTTTGAAAATGTGGAGATGTTGCCTATAGCAACCAATCAGATTCTAGCTGTCATTTTGCAGAATGCATTTAATATATGATAACTAGAATCTGATTGGTTGATGTAGGCAACATCTCCACTTTTTCAAACCCACAGGTTAGTAAATCTAGCCCTAAATGTTCATTCTCCTCATTCCTATGACGATGATTATTACATCACAGTGTCTTATCCTCAAACTGCTGATAATCGTCACTGGCATTACTTCAGTGTCTCGTCACTTCAGAACTAACATTTTGTCCTCACTCTACAAAGGTGTGACTAAATACAGAAAGCTCTGTCATGATTAGATGAAGGGAATTACAGAAATTCACGTGTTTCTTTTCCATTTCAACTGAACCCATGGGCTTGTCACTTTACATTGTGTTTACATTGACGTGTTTGACTCATCTACAAATCACCACTTTGACCTAAGAAAAATGTGTATGAAGTTTTATATCTATTTTGCTTTTCTTTAAACAAGTTTTCCTTCTCTATAAAACTGTCAGTTTATATAAGATTCATTTTCAATAGTCTAAGTGAGTTGTAAAAATAGACTAGCTGTGATGCCAATGTACTGCTGGATATTAATAAACTGTGTTGTGTTGTTACGCATGCAGAATTATTTTTTTGTTTTGCACCAATCAATGTAAATAAAAACAAAACAATGTATCGCCTTGGTTACTTTTACACCCATATAGGTAATGACAAGTACAGCTATGATCGTCTTTTTTATTTATTATACTACACAATGGATATGTGAAGTTAGGGGCAATTTGTACCATGGATAAAAAAAATTAAACCTACACAAATATATTGGACGCTAAAAGATTGAGAGTCTCACAAGGGCTAACGAAGAAGGATAAAAAATAGGCAGATCACACAATGTTGTTATGTAGTAAGTTTGCACAGAACAGAAGTAAAGATGAAGATTAGAATAGTCCGAGATCATGGATAAGTTTTAGTTCACACAGACACAATCACAACTAATAACATTCACATATGTTTTGCCATAGTTGCCAACCTTTAATGATTGGCCTCTGGGAGTCTCTGTGTAGAGGTGGATGTGAGGGGGCGGGGCTCCGCAAATCGTGCCATTTTGGCCCCGCCCCCGTGAGGTAATGACACAATCGCATCATTTTAGCATGGGAGAATCACATCATGGAGACTTCAAATCTGCCCACTTCACTAGGAAGTGGGCAGATTCGGGAGAATTGTCAGATCTCCCGGGAAACCTATCTGGAATTCGGGAGTCACCCGGGTATTCCGGGAGAGTTGGCAAGTGTGGTTTTCCCCTATAATATAACTCAGAAAGACTGACAGCCAAATGGTCTGGAAACTCCTTTTTGAAGGCTATAAACATCTGACATCTGTTGATTTTCGATGAATTTCTTTACGGTCCATGAACTGTGATTGTCCCAATTATCGAGTGGGTATAAATATAGGCAGGATAGTGACACAACGTTTAACATTGCTGCATCACTGCGTTGGGGTCATGGGTTTGAATGTTCTCCCAATGGTTGCAATGGCTTTCCTCTGGGTGCTCCAATTGCCTCCCACACTCCAGCAATATACTGGTAGGTTAATGCAGCCTAGTGTGTATGGTAGGGAATTTAGACTGAGAGAAAAATTCCCCAGCACACTGCTATAGCCAGCAAAGGAACAGTGTGCAGTGCACTTAAATGATTCCATGGCCTGGTAAAATCGTACTAGTCCTATCACACCTATTTCTCAGCTGCGCACATACAAAGTACACGCTCACGTTTCAGTTTGGAAAGTGTCTCTGTGCTGATGATCGGTGGTAGTGATTATTCTGATTGAGACATTTCCGACAGTGACTATAGCGACAAAAAAAAATCTGATTACTCTAAGCCCAACATTAAAGAAATAGAGACTTACTATACAACACCCCGACAACATTTCTGACAGGCCTCCTATAAATTCCGAATACTGAAAATGCAAGCCCTGGGGACTGACGTCACTTAAATGGCCACGGTGAGATTGACGGTTTTAAGGGGGCAATGCCATCATCATCATCATCATCACGCCCCTTGCCCTACAGTTAAATGAGGTGGGTCTTGATGATGCAATTGCTCCACCCACTGGATGACGTAATCACATTCACAAGCTATTGTTTTGCTACTTCACCTTCACAACTCCCGGAAGAAGGCAGGACAAGTAGGCAACGATGATGTATTTTGATGGTGGGCAGAGACCCACACCTCAGACATGCATAAAAAAATACATACAACATTGCGTTGAGAAGGGAAACTGGTTAATCAAGAAGCTTAGAGTGTATAAACAGGGTCAAAAGTGGCCCACAACCAACCTCAATAGATTGGTTGCCACTCCCAACAAAAGCACACGCACATGAGGAATTCACACAAGTTTCCAAACGTAATGCTTAAAAAAAACTTGAGAAAACTACCGGAGAAATTGCGCAACATGGATATGCCCCGTTCCACACGGACAGCAGTAAGTTACTGCTCCTGTGGATGAGACACTTCTTGTAGCTGTGAAAATATCACACACGTGAAATAAACTATTGTAACTTGTACGGATTAGAACCCACAGATTTTTGCTTGCAACTTTTTTCTTTATTTTAAATAATAACGAAATTTCTCACCCTGCTGACAACCATTAATGTCCCAGATTAATGCTAAACACATATTAATCCAGCCTCAAGTTAATATCAGAGCCCAGAACACTTTCAGTCCAATCCAAATCTTAATCCATGATTCACTATAACCCACCCCATAAATGTAAAACGCTCAAAATTAATAAATTGTCCCCGATAACTAAATACTAGGCCCAACAAGACATTTATGGGGCTCAAAATTAACCAAGAAATCTTCAATGTTACATATTCCCCCAGTTTAATATTAAATTCAACAATTATTCTTAACAATTGTGATTTGCTTTTCAGCTCCTGTAAAGTTCACGATTCAGTTCCTGAGATACAGGGATCTTGCTGAAGTTGGCCCAAATGTGCATTTACTGTCCTGGCAGGTATAGGGGTAACTCGCTGGGCAAGAAGGGGTGGAATACGGCTCTCTCTCACCACACACTGTGCAAGGGAGGAGAGGTGGTACTCCCAGACATGGGAGATGTTACAGCCTGTCTGTTCCAAGAAGCAGCAGTCACTGTAAAGTGAAAGCTATTGATTATCCTTTCACTTAGTCTTTATTTTTTCCTTACAAAAGACAGACATCAATGCATACACACAATAAAGAGTCTATACTCTTTGCCCTGCTTCTCTGTTCCCAGAAGATTCACATCACATTGATTTGGGACGGGTTAAGAATAGTTCCTGGCTCCACAATTCAGGTAGTTCCCTGGATCAACATACTTAATATATGGGCAGCACGGTGGCTTATTGGTTAGCACTTCTGCCTTACAGCACTGCGGTCATGTGTTCGATTCCCGACCATAGCCTTATCTGTGTGGAGGTTGTTTGTTCTCCCCATGTTGTGTGGGTTTCCTCCGGGTGCTCCAGTTTCCTCCCACACTCCAAAAACATACTGGTAGGTTAATTGGCTGCTATTAAATTGCCCTTAGTCTCTCTCGGTCTGTGTGTGTGTATGTTAGGCGATTTAGATTGTAAGCTCCAATGGGGCAGGGACTGATGTGAGTGAGCTCTCTGTACAGCGCTGCGGAATTAGTGGCGCTATGTAAATAGATGATGATCATATGTATTGTTATGTCAGCAGCTATGTATATTCTGTAGATATATCCTCTTGAATCTATGTACGGTGTCTGCTAATGCCAGATCTTGTTGGGGCACATTCCACAGGTTTACTGCTCTGAGGCTAAATAACTTTGCTCACAGCTAGAGATTAAATCTCTTTTATTTTTTTAGATGCAAGTAATGATTTTTTTTTCCACTGTGTGAAACTTAGGCTGGGTACACACCACAGAGAATTTCTCACGATCCGATATCGCCAACAATTTTACCAGTGACTGAAAGTCCCGATCAGCAGCCGATTCCTGTGTACACACTGTGCACGTTTTACACGATTTACCCTCAGATCTGGGCTCTTCATCTGTCATAACCATCAGCTGAAAAGATTGTGACTCTGTAAACTCTATAGAGATCTACCTACATGGCCGGTCCTGAGTGCGTACACACTGCATGATTGGCACAACACTGTTCCAGCGTTTATAGAGATTTTTAGTCCGTTTATAAATTCAAATCACATCAAACGTTACAGTGAGCTTTGGTATGATAAAACATGATCATGGGAATGTACACACTAATGCGATATCAGACCTACGATCGTTTATCACTATAGCCATGCACTCAACAGGTGGTTTGTATGACTGTAGAACTAAACAAATATATTTATGTACAGTGATCATATCCCCCTAAATTGCGTTTCCTCTAGTGAAATAAATCTAGCACAGTCCAGTCTCGGACATAGTAGTATACAGGTTTTTTCAGCAAGACATATTCTATTAAAATATTGTTTAATATGAGATTAACATATAAAATAATAACACTCATCCCTTCCTGATGTTTATTTAGCAGTTACTACCAGTGCTCTTTACATAAAAGGTAAATAAATCAGAGAGCAGCTTGCTTTTAACTACCTACAGAGAATTCGATTTTTTTTCCTCTTCCTGACCAGACCGATTTTCACTGAACCTCATTGAGATAAAGAAACGCGTGGAGTCTGAAACTAAGATAACTACAACGTATACACTGCGGAATTTGCTGGCGCTATATAAATAAATGTTGATGTTGATGATGCACACTCTCCCAGCCTATCATCATCATTTATTAATATAGCGCCACCAATTCCACAGCGCTGTACAGAGAATATTTGTCATTCACATCAGTTCCTGCCTCGTTGGAGCTTACAGTTTTAATTCCCTAACACACACTAGTGTTAATTTTGTGAGTGTAGCCAATTAACCTACCAGTATGTTTTTAGACTGTGGGAGGAAACCGTAGCACCCAGAGGAAACCCACACAGAATATACAAACTCCACACAGGTAACACCATGGTCGGGAATCAAAGTGTTCATGGCCCCAGTGCTGTGAGGCAGAAGTACTAACCACTGAACCACCGTGCAGCCTATCGTGACATGGAGAAGTAGCAGCTGACTTCATCAGTGCACAAAGAGGAAGCACACAGGGCTGGCTCAAGTTAATTTAAATAATTAAACACATACCCACTTCCAGTCAGTGGGGTGTTTTTATTTTAAATCCCATGGTTCGGGCAAAAATAAAAACACATTAATGTATCTCATTTGGTGAGATACTCCAAGCGACTGCCTTCGTTGAATAATGGCCCTTTTGTCCTGACCCATACAAAACCCAATCAAAGTTGAGGCTCATAATGAGATTAACCAAGACAACGCTTATATTGATTAGAGCACAATGCACTGCTTAACCACTGATCCACTTATTCTTTTCGGTTTCACCAAACAACTTTATATATATCGTACGGTATCAAGCTACTGTTGTCAATTCACTAAATTCTGATATTTACATTTTAACAGGGTACAGCAGTCCTCATTTCTTCATAAAACAGTAAATATAACTAGGGTGTGCACCGGCCACTTTTGGTGTCTCGTGTTTTGGATTCGGATTTGCTTGAGGTTTTGGGTTCGGATTTGTTTCGCAAAACACCTGACGAAAGGTTTTGGTTCGGATTTAAGGTTTTGGATTCGGATTTATTTTGAAAAAAACATAAAAAGTGTTAAAATCAAGTTTTTTGGTTTATTTTCACTCCTACGCTATTATTAACCTCAATAACATTCAATAACAATCATTTCCACTAATTTCCAGTCTATTCTGAACACCTCACACCTCACAATATTGTTTTTAGTCCAAAACGTTTCACCGAGGTAGCTTTCTGGACTGCATAGTGCAGTGGTCCCGGTACACAATTTGGTACCGGGGCCACAATACCTCCATCAACCCTCTAAATCCCACTCCACTGATGGCGGACACCGGGCGCACGTCTAACACCAACATAGCAGTTACAGCCGCAGTTATACGCTTTGCAATAGGGTGACTACTATCGTATTTTGTGGTCATGGCAAATGACTGTTGGACGGTCAATTGTTTTGTGAAAGACGTAGCGGTCTTACGACTTCCCCTCTGGAAAGATGACCGACTAACAGCAGCAGTGGCAGTAGTAGGCGTACCGCTGCAGGATTCCTCGGATGAATCCCGTATAGAAGAGGACTCAGTCTGGCTGGTGACATGGCCTGCAGTACTAAATCTGATGGAGATCGTGGAGGAAGTTGACGAGGAGGGTGTTGGTGGTGTGTATCCAACAGGACCAAGGGATTTAGGTGTCCCTGTACTGATGACGGTCCTAGGCCCAATTCCTGAACTAACCACTGAACTATGAAGGTTATTCAGGTGACGTATAAGGGAGGATGTTCCTAGGTGGGCAAGATCCTTACCCCTGCTTATTTGAGCTTTACATAAGCTACATATGGCCATACATTGGTTGTCCGGATTTGGATAAAAATAACCAGACCGAAGAGGTGCATTTTTTGGTCTTCTGACCAGGCACGACGATGGTCTTTTTCATCCCATGGACATCAGCTGTTTTCCCCCCTGGTGCCTCATTTACAATAACCACATCACCATCCTCATCATCAAGTTCCTCCACAGCGCCAGCTACATCAATAGCCTCCTCCCGGTGTACAACATTGACACCTTGATTATCCAAATCTGGATCTACACTGTGGGTGATCCTTCCAACATATGCAGAGGGTGTGCTGCAAATGCTGGATGGAGTCACCTCTTCCCGTACAGTGATGGGAAGGTCAGGCTTCACAACCACCAACACCCTTGGACTCGCCTTGGGGATTTGTGATGTTATCTGTTTAGAAGGCAGAGTTCTTTGCTGTTTTGTTGTTGTTGCTGACAGCATAACTCTCTTAAATTTTTTGTAGGGGGGGGAGGAGGGCTTAGATCCTTGGGTGAAGCTGGACCACTAGTCATGAACACGGGCCAGGGCCTAAGCCGTTCCTTGCCACTACGTGTCGTAAATGGCATATTGCCAACTTTACATTTCTCCTCAGATGATTTTAAGTTTCTCTTTTTGCTACTTTTTGAGAACTTGGGCTTTTTGGATTTTACATGCCCTGTACTAGGAGATTGTGCATCGGGCTTGCCAGACGACGTTGATGGCATTTCATCGTCTATGTCATGACTAGTGGCAGCAGCTTCAGCATTAGGAGGAAGTGGGTCTTGATCTTTCCCTACTTTATCCTCCAAATTTTTGTTTTCCATTATATGTAGCACAAGAGAGCGTACCCCTAAGCCACACACACTCGGCAAAGCCTTTAAAAATTATATGCGACACAGGAGAGTACCACTGGACTTATACTGCTGAATCAGTGAACTTTGTAATATTGCAGTACCAATGGACTTATACTACAGGATTGATTTTGGATATTTTTTTTTAATTTCTTTTTTTTATAATTATTTTTTTTTTTTATAACTTTTTTTTAAATTTTTTATAACTTGGGAATAATGGGGAAATAACAATGCCCTTAGAAGGACAGAGCACAGGACACAGCACCACTGGACTGAACAGGACACAGCACAGGACCCAGCAGCACCACTGAACTCAGAAGGACAGAGCACAGGACACAGAACTGAACAGCACAGCACAGCACAGCACTGAACAGCACGAGATATAGCAGGACAGAGGACCACCTAACACAACCTCCCTCTACCCTGATCAATGCCCGAGTGAAGATGGCGGCGACTAGCGGGGAATTTATAGAATACGAGTATCGCGAGATCCGACAGCGGGATTATGACTCAGAGCCTCAGTTTCAGTTTTGCAATTGGCGGGAATACCCGGATCTGTCTCGGATCCGGCTCGGATCGGCAACGTTCCGGTGGGCTCGGATTTCAGATATCCGAGCCCGCTCATCTCTAAATATAACATTTACATGCTAGTGATTGCATAACCTGTTGCAAGAATAATTTTAAGTGCAACAGTTAGCAAAATCCTAAAAATAAAATGGTACAACAGACTGCACATACTTAACTAGTTAACTCTAATCTGTGAATTTTAAATGTTCTGTTGCCTTCATTCTTGTCTCTGCCGCAAGCAGGCCCTCTAGGTTAATGCTCAGCATCGGAATGTAATAATGTTACCTTTGGTCTATTTTTAAAAGGTACTTTTGGAATATGTTTAACAGCTATAGGGCAATTATCACATGGCTGAATTTTTTTTTTCCCCCATTACATAGCTAATGATAAAAAAAAAAGAATATATATTTGGACATAGCCAGTGCCGCCACCAGGGGGAGGGACAGCTGTCCAGGGCTCGTCATGAGGAGGGGTCCAAACAGGCCCTGAGAAGTAGGGCGGCACATGGTTGTGGCCTCATCTGCCACAGATAAAAAAAATGAATTGGTAGCAAAATCATCATCATCATTTATTTATATAGCGCCACTAATTCCGCAGCACTGTACAGAGAACTCACTCACATCAGTCCCTGCCCCACTGGAGCTTACAGACTAAATTCCCTAACACGCACACACACACACACACACACAGACTAGGGTCAATTTGATAGCAGCCAATTAAACTACCAGTATGTTTTTGGAGTGTGGGAGGAAACCAGAGAACCTGGAGGAAACCCACGCAAACACAGGGAGAACATACAAACTTCTCACAGATAAGGTCATGGTTGGGAATTGATCTCATGGCCTCAGTGCTGTGAGGCAGAAGTGCTAACCACTTAGCCACTGTGCTGCCCACGCAGATGAGGGCCTGTGCAGTCCAGAATTAGAGGCTTCCTTTTAGTCTGCACGTTCACACATACCCTAGGCTGTGCGTGCAGCACTATTTTTTGCTGGGGGCCCAAATGCCCTCTTGGTCAGTATTACAGTGCATCTGTATTCTGAAGAAGAACTAATTACAGCAGATATTGTATCTGCATCCTGTTCCTGGGCAGATATACTTACAGCCATCCAGGGTTCTTCAGCTAGGGGTGGGAAAATGTACACCATGGGCCTGATTTAGAGGCACACACAATTCTGCTTTGTTTTACCGCATGCATAATAAAACATCATAAAATTTAGAGTTTAATGTAAGCTGCAATTGTGGCCGGCTATGCCTGGAGAGGTGGCTCAGACTTGTGTTTCCAGCACATCCCACAGATGCTCAATGAAATTGAGATTTGGGGAATTTGGAGACTAAGTCAACATCTTGAACTCTTTGCCATTGTTCCTCAAACCATTCCTGAACAATTCCTGCAGTGTGGCTGGATGCATTATCCTGGCAAAAGAGGCCACTGCCAGCAGGGAATAAAGTTGCCATGAAGGGGTGTACTTGGTGTGCAACATTGTTTAGGTAGGTGGTACGTGTCAAAGTAATATCCACATGAATGTCATGACCCAAGGAATCCCAGCTGAGCATTGCCCAGAGCATCACACTGCCGCCACCAGCTTGCCTTCATCTCATAGTGCATCTAGGTGCCATCTCTTCCCCAGGTAAAGGACACACACACACCAGACCACCCACATGATATAAAAGATAAAGTTCCATTGCCCCAATGGTCCAGTTCTGGCGCTCATGTGCCAATTGCAAGCGCTTTCGGAGGTGGACAGGGGTCAGCATGGGCACTCTGACTGATTTACGTCTACGCAGCCCCATACGCAGAAAGTTGTTATACGCTGCATGTTCTGACACCTTTCTATCATAGCCAGCATTAAGTTTTTCAGTAATTCTTCTTTGGGATTGGACCAGACGGGCTAACCTTCGCTCACCACGCGCATCAACGTGTTTTGGGCGCCAATGACCCTGTCACCAGTTGTCCTTCTTTGGACCACTTTTAGTAGATAATAACCATTTATGCATATCATGAACAGCCCACCTGCCGCTTTGCAGATGACCCAGTCATCTAGCCATCACAATTTGACCCTTGTCAAAGTCACTCAGATCATCATGACCCTTTATTTATATAGCGCCACTGATTCCGCAGCGCTGTACAGAGAACTCACTCACATCAGTCCCTGCCCAATTGGGCCTTACAGTCTAAATTCCCTAACATACACACACAGACTAGGGTCCATTTGTTAGTGAATTGACAGGTGACATTCTCATGAATATTGGTTCCGCCCACAAAATGGCTGCCTCCGTTTTCTGAAGGCCGCAAGCAGAGTTGTCAACAGTCCTTAATTTCCTGGCACAACCCCATGTTTAAAAGATTTGTTCCTTCTTTTTCAATATTATATAGCGCCATTAATTCTGCAGCGCTGTACAGAGAGCTCACTCACATCAGTCGCTGCCCCATTGGAGCTTACAGTCTAAATTCCCTATCATACACACACACAGACTGAGAAACTAAGGGCAATTTAGTAGCAGCCAATTAACCTACCAGTATGTTTTTGAAGTCTGGGAGGAAACCGGAGCACCCGGAGGAAACCCACGCAAACACAGGAAGAACATACAAATGGTCGAGGAATTGAACTCATGACCCCAGTGCTGTAAGGTAGAAGTGCTAACCACTTAGCCGCTGTGCTGCCCATAATTTCCTGCTTCCAACACATCAACTTAAAGAACTGACTGTTCACTGGCTGCCTAATACCTCCCACCCCTTGACACATGCCATTGTAATGAATGATCAATGTTATTCACTTCACTTGTCAGTGGTTTTAATGTCGTGGCTGATCGGAGTATACACACCTGTCCTGATCGGCACTCCAGAACACTGCACAGTCATGGTGTGTTCACACACAGTACACACCTCATTCTTCTAGAATGTCACCTCTCCCGGGCATGCCCTCTCTGCCCTATGTCTCATGTTAGTCCACCTCATACACAACTAATATTATGTTTATTGTATCCATACATGGCATATCTGTACGATGATGATTATACAACCGTTCCCAACCAAGTACAAGGAGCAGCAATGAATCAGCACTTCAGTGGTAGTTAAAAAAAGCTTTCAATGATTTTATCACAGTGTCATATCTTGTCATCTCCCTCAGGATATAAAATAATACAAATCTCACAACTGTCACTGGAGACACACTACCTCCATTGTACCCAAATCTCCTACCTCGTACCTCTAGAAATATATTTTTTTGAGCCTAATGGTTAACTTTGTATTTATAAACTCAGTGAGCATCCTGAATTGTCTTTATAGAACTATAGGATCCAAAATTGAAGCAAGCATCCAATAGGTCTAGTTTTAGTGTGTTTTTTTTCTGTTTTGTAGCTGTGTACAGTAGTTTGTGTTTTATGAAATTATGTTTTCACTATTTTTGCTGTTTTTTTTATATAGCTCCACAATGCAATGCTTTACAAGCTCCAGATCTCTCTGTTTACAATGTTAATGATATATTAACCATATATTGCTACTTGACCTCCCCTCCAGAAAAGTCGGCAAGTATTATTTATACTTGCCTCTTGTTTGCCCTGAAAACTGAACTCACCTGGCAGTGGTAGAATACTGGAACAGGACCAGATGCACGGTCGGTAACTTGTCAAAAATGTGAAATTAGTGATGTTACATATGTAATAGCCCAAAAACTGAGAGAAGAACTCAAGTTTTGCTAACTGTTATTATTAATTATTATTAAAAAAGAATAAATTGCACCTACAACATATCTGGGAACATGAGCATATCAAAGAACAGGTATCCTGATTGCGATGGACCAACGCGTTTCAGAGGGATCGCCTCCTATCAGCAATAAGGGACACTACGCAAATGTAATACAATATAAGTTCCTCCAAGAAATGACATTAATGTTCTAAAGTACTAAAAAAGCAATATAATACAAAGTTAGAACAAGTATACCTATTGTAACATGTTAGAAGTGACCATTTAAAGTTATATGTATATCTCTGTATAAAGGTGTTTGATTGTCCATGTGAAGAGCAGACACCTAATTTCTGATACACAAATTTGTTACTGAAAAGGTTACTAAAAGTTGGTGCATCGTTATAAAACTAATAAAAAAAATAGCCTAACATATAATACTGATTTATCTTGTTTGTTTTTATTCATGTCAATATAATCTTATTAACATTCTAAAAATTCATTACAATCAAAAAAGAGTCATTAAAACCCATGGGAATGTATGAAGTAATTGTATCTAATATGTCTTCTGTTTATGTAAAAGTGGAAGTCTATAACTCCGTGTAAAGATATCAATACCTTTTAAAAACATCAATTAATTGAGCTATTGTACATAACACTTCCTTAACGCATCTTTTCAAACAACTTTCTTTGTTTTGGAACCAGAATAAGAGATTTTTTCTTTAATCAATTCACCCAAAATAGAACTATTAGACCAATATTATGAATCATCAATACGAGCCGAACAACAGAAGAATGACTCATCTCTTGGTGTGCGTTAAGAGGCAAGGAGGATCCAATATGGTGGCACACTGTAGTTCCATCAAATTATCCAACTGTGGATACATAACTACCTTCTGAAATGTCCCAGAGAATGGGCGGAGGTGGAGGGTTAAAGGTGAGAGTTAAGGATTAGGCTATACAGAGATGGTTGTTGAGTTTCAATTGTATTGAACCATGGTGGATTACTTAGCCTGAGTCAATGGAATGAACTCCAGAAGGACTCTAGAAGGGTCAATTGAGGAATTAGGATAGATAAGGTAACCGATTGCGAAGTGTATTATATGTCACGTAAGCAGCAGGCTGCAAGACATACTAGTAGGATAATTGGCCGCTATTAAAAAAATTGACCCTAGTCTGTCTCTCTCTGTCTGTGTGTGTGTGTGTTAGGGAATTTAGACTGTAAGCTCCAATGGGGCAGGGACTGATGTGAGCGAGTTCTCTGTACAGCTCTGCGAAATTAATGGTGCTATATAAATAAATGATAATGATGCCTGTCTATAACGCATCCTATTCATTTGTTTCATAATTCTCTTTTTCTGCGTCTTTGGTATCTTTTGAATGACTGCAAACTTCTCCAAACAATTTTCCATTAGTTTAAAGGGCATTGTCTTCTTAAATATGTGATAGAGGAACTTCCAAAAATACCCCCCCGCTCTTAGTACAAGATGCGCCCCCAAATTCCTCCTGCCAGTCGCAATAAGAGTATTTCTATTCGAGGAGGTCAGAGAGGAGGGCAGTTAAAGTTATAAACCTAACATACAATTTTCAGTTTAGTTGTAGCTCCTTTAAATACACTCTGACACTCAAAATTCCTTGATATTATATTGTACTGAACCCAACTGTCCTTAAAACAACGACAAACTTGTCCGCACTGGCACTTAGCACTTGTGTATGACACACTCCAGAACTGCATGTAAACCAGTAAACATTGAACAGTATGATCCCAATGGTGAAATTCCAGGGCACCCTGGCCATGTTTCTGTGCATGAAGCCTGTGGTTATTTATCTGCTCATTACGAAAAACAAAATATTTAATCGCAAACAGATCTAAAACAGCAGAGACGGGGGATGCTTTCATGGTGCAGAATTTTTCACATTTTAAAAATAACAATCTTTGAAATACACATATACCAGAAATCGGTGTAACAATACACAGCAAGCAAGCAAGCTGTGCACTGTAAGTGCGTTTCCGTGATACCGTCTCTACTCTGTTTTAGATGGGCGTTCATCTGGAGATTGGAATTTCTGCTAAGTAAAAGTTGTTTCAACATTGCAAAGAGCAAACAGTCTACAGCACGTTGAACTATTGTAAATCTGTAGTCAATAGTGTATTATCCGGTACTATTATTTAATTGTAGCAGATTACTTAGTGATAGAAGTCACAAACGTGGGATAGACTTTCTGATAAATATGGTAGCTTGTACTGTGCAACTTCGACATGATTTTATCAGCAAACAGAGCTGGTCTATAATGAGAAAACCAATAAGCCTCCTGTTCTTGCATTAGAAGTATATACTGTGGAAACATTTACTAGATGTCATCACGGTACCAACAGTTTGTTAATAAAGAAGAGGAAAGGTTATAAAATAAATAAAGAAAGAAAAAGTGCATAAAATTATATAGGAACCAGTCAATCAAAAATAAAACCCAGCAGTACAAGTGGTTGGGGTATGTTATTCCGAAGAGTAAATATGCGACAACAGTTATAGAGACAGGAAAATGTCAAAAAGTATAAGAGTGACATGTACAAAATACACACTTGCTGAAAAATGCGAAAGGCAACATCTCCGAAATTCGTTCAATAAACCTCGACAGCAGGAAATCACGTCAGTGTGTTTAAACGTCACTTAAAAGGGCGACACGGGCATTGCAGGTATTAAGGTGGCAATGGCAGGACCCGGCGGCTGCATCATGTAGAATCTTTAGTAAAAATCCTTAGCCTATCCTTAACCCTAATCCTAACCGCTTTTTATTTTACGCTTTTTCCCGATATAGCTGCTGGGTCCTGGCATTGCCACCTTAATACCTGCAATGCCCGTGTCGCCCTTTTAAGAGGCGTCAATACACACTGACATGATTTCCTGCTGTCTGGGTTTATTGAATGGATTTCAGAGAATTGTTTATCTTCTGCTGCTCTTGGCTACGACACAGATCTGCTGTGCTCGCTGCACTGAAAATAAAATGTAAACAGGGAACGGCTTTTCAGCCATATCCCAGGGCACAAAAAAAACAACGCTACCGGATTATATAAATAGAACGCTGGAATGCACAGGGAGGGTGGGGGGGGGGGTGTTAAATATAAAGTATCTGATGAAAGTTGCAGGAGGCCATATTCAAACCCATACATTAAAGCCATCGGATATATCAATCCCAAATAATACATTTGTATTTAATGTATTTTATAGATACAGCATATATGAAATTGTGGCAAATAAGCTCATATTCTAAATTGACCGATATTCATGTGATGCGTATAATTCATTACACTTGTTAAATAAAATAAAATTAGTGAAAAGATGATCCTTTCATTGTGTTGTACTGATAATATTTAGGCTTCTTTAGGAATTAGAACAGGATGCTGACATATTTTGGGAATGAATATTCTGTAGAACAAGATAAACAATAGAAAAGAAGGTGAACCTGACTCTCCTCCCTACCTCACGCTTGTCGCATGACCAACATTGTTACGTAACGTTAATGACATAGGCAGAGTTGTCAGATAGAGAACACAAATTCAGTACTCTGATGTCATGGATAAAATGCCTCAGGCTCTAGAATAGAATACCGAGTACAGCTAATACCTCCCAGTCTCTCTGGGAATCCCTGTCTACTGCATGTCATAATAAATATGCATACGGTACAACTTGTTAGAAGAGGGTAAGATATTAAAGGGGCTTGTTCACCTATAGAAAAGTGTCCCGTTCCATTAAACAAGTAATCAACTACCTAAACCTTACTCATGTAAGACCTCATTGGGTCATCCATCTACCCCCATGGATTAGACTCCCTGAATGACTGTCCAGAAAGCTTTCAGAGTAGAGCACTAGGTGGAATATTTATGTCCATGGTACGGAGGCTTGTACTGTGTTCCACAGCAGATAGGATAGGAGCGGCAGCCAATCCAATCAGCTGTTGCATATAATGCGCAATCTATCCTGTTTGCTGGAATATCTGGGATGGGTTCAATCTGCCCTATCAGGCAGGGCTCTCCTATCCTGCTGTCAGAAGTGGTGGACTGGGAAATGAACAGAGGTAACGCTATGTCACCAAATAACTACATAGGGGGAAGGGAACGGAGAAGAGGTTGTCCGAAAGTGCACAATCCTTCCAATGTTTTAGTTTGTACCTGTCGTCCTGCATCTTTGCTAAAAACAGTTCACGTGGGCATTTACATGATCCACGGATTTCCCATTTATCAGTATCAAAAGCTCTTCCATTAAGTAATATTTTATTTATTATATTTGGATTTTTTTTTTCATATAAGCAGATTTTAAATACAACCTGCTCACTAACGTTTTTAAATAATAGGTTTCTGTTTATGTAGTTTAAATGTGTTTTATTGTAATCATCTGAATTGCTGAGTCTTAAACGTAAATAACTACATTCAGATATAAGACCATTTGGAATGTTCCAAATTCATGGTAACCCATTTGCTATATCGCTGCAGGGGTGTTCCTCCTGTGTGTCCTCGTTGTAGGTTGCTTTACACTGACAGGTGTACATTCCGTCGCTGAGCTCGCTCTAACTGCGTCATGTGACAAAGGCTTCCCCTGACTACAATAAAGAATTGTACTCTGCCACAGCTATGTAATGAATGTAAAGTACCTGTCTACGAATGGAAAAAGAAAATCAGACAAGTGCCAAAATACTGAAACACATGTACTGTAAATACAGTGAGCACATTAAGTCAATATCTCCACACTCCTTTTTCATCTCACGCTACCATACCTTATTTGTCCTTTACATTAAAAAACTAAATTTACTTCTCCCAGCACTATAATCAATACAATTCATAGACATATTATTTTAAGTACTTAATATATTTACTGTTTACATTATTATATATATTGAAACTCACTTAGGAATACCCTGATCTTCCCCAATATAATGTGATAATTTACAGCAAAAAGAGACTTAGGGCTAGATTTACTAAGCTGCGGGTTTGAAAAAGTGGAGATGTTGCCTATAGCAACTAGTCAGATTCTAGCTGTCATTTTGTAGAATGCAATAAATAAATGACAGCTAGAATCTGATTGGTTGCCATAGGCAACATCTCCACTTTTCCAAACCAGCAGTTTAGTAAATATATCCCTTAGTCATTATAATCGACAGTAAAGGACACCTATAAGATATAAGATATTCTAGATTATAAAGATATTAGAGTTGTAATATCTTTATTTTACAGGAAAGATACATATTAGACAACAAATATAATATTATAAAGTGTATCTACAGTCAAATCCCCATTTTTCAATGCATACTTTTAACATTTTGCCTTAGTTCACTTTTTATTTTTTTTCCGTCGCCTTATTCCTTAATTCATTTAAATGGGACCTTTTTCCTAATGGACCTTGGGTTTTTTACACCAGTCCTGGTAGATCCAGATGAGATGCTGACTGTGATTGTGGTTCGTTTTGCCGATTCATGGCCAATTTTGCGTTAAACAACCAAACGTTGAATAGCTTTTTATATAGACATTTTTATTTTCTTAAATTTTAATGTTTAATGCTCATTTTGTTTTACTGTTTTTTTCTAACTCCTTCGTGGACTACTTATATGTTCTCTGAGAATAGTTAATTTTATATATATTTTTTTCCTTTTTTTAAAACCAAAGTGTGATATATATTGAAAATATAAAAAGTGAACTATTCAATAATCAGGTTTCTCGTGAACTTAATGTGCTTCATCAAGACATAATATGTGATGCTCGAATTTTAAGTATTACTTCCTCAAAACCTCTATGGCACATCATTATTCAGTGTGCCTAATGGTCTAGTCATGAATTTCCCACTCATTTTCTAATTAAATTAATTCAGGCTCAACTAAATCATTCATGTTTTTAGTAATACAGTAACACTTACTTTATTAAAGCAAAGCTTATTCATCAGGAAAATATGAGGAGTAAACTATTGTCGTTGCTAAAGTAGGTAAAATTGGGGAATGTGAAAGAAAAAATGGATTGGTTGCTAAGATAAATAAATTGTAGTCTGAATTAAGCTCTAAAATAACCGTGCAGCTGTCCAAAGAGAGATTTTGCCTGCACTCTTCACAAATGGGGATACACTTATGCAAAAGTAACACTAAAAGTCATATAAAACTACAATTTAGGAGCCTATGAGAAGTATAGGATCCAGCGATGTGGCACGCGGACATTGGCCTGCACACATTGCCGGTAATTACGGTAGAAATCTCCGCTCATTTTCACAACACCTGCAGAGCCACAGGTTGGCCATGCCTATTATAGAATGTACGTGGTCAGCTTACATTCGTGTGGCCTGATTCATTTAGAAAAGTAAGGCAAGAAAAGGAGTAGGTTCCCCTTGGACAAAAAAAAATAACATGTTACAATGCAAGGGGTGCATATTAGTTTATTATTTTGCCCGTAAGTTAAATACTGGCTGTGTTTTCATCTAGCACACAAATACTTGATAGCTTTAATTTTACACTGAAATTTAAAGTTGATTTAGGACATGCCCTACCCCAACTATAGATCTGTCCCCACATTTTAAATTTACCTCCACCGTCCAATGCAACATGGTTTTGCCAAGGTGCAAAGTTACTCATTTTTTTTGCTTTACTTTCCTTAATGACCCATAGTATTCATCTTTATGAACTTCCCTTTAGGTGTTAAATGAATGCCTAAATGTCCGATGAGAGGTGTAGTACATGCTGAAAGATATTGACATAAGAGATATAAGCCTCTAATATCACAGGTTACAACTTGACGCGTTTCATTATCGTTTCAGGACTTTTTAAAAGATTAGGGAATAATTCAACTGTGTGGAGGTGAACGTTAACTTAAATAGGTGGTCTGCATGTGTGAAGGGGCACAGAACTACAAAGTTTACCATTGTAAGAGAGTAATAAACTACTGTAAGGCATTTATAAAATCTAGTACACAGGAAACGTCCAGTGTTACCCTTAATAACCAAGATATTTGCTTTCATTTTCAAAACTGTACTACTGTTGCCTATGATAAAGTTAACACCACAGTTTTCCTCTGCCCTAATTGTCAAATGTCCCCGATTGTACTAACAACCTTCTCTATCTAACAGAGTTGGCTACAACACTCTTATACAACACCTAAATCTTCTTCTACCACTCTCAGAACCTCAATTTACTCTCCATTACAAAATTAGAGTTTGAGGTTATCCATATTCCAATTAATGAAATATGTTAATGAATATGTTAACAGCTGTCAGGTGACAGAAATTCTACATTTCACGCTGAAGATTGTGTGCCAGTATCCAGACTCCATGTCTCGAGCCAACCAAAAGTTAGATAAAGTCAGATGATCTAAGCAATTTTATTTTGCTTGGAATAGTGAGCATCCGATTAAAGGAACTCAAAACTTTTTTTCTTTGCTTAATTGGGTCTAGCATAGGAAATTGACACAGACCCTGCATAAACAGGGCTTCATGTGATTCATATTGTTTTTAATGGTGTGTACAGTATCTTCAGGAATGATTCTATGGTCAAGTGGGCAGCAACAGCAGTCCAGACGTGAGGAAGACATCTTCAGCCGATTGGTCAGCCAGGTGGTCAGTAGGGACGCTGTTTGGGTTGGTTGGTCATTATCACTGATGACTGAAGCCACTCCGGAGCATCCATGCAGTTTAGTTTCGGTTGTCAGCAACCCCCCCATCCCCCTTTTCAAAATTCGCTGTTTTTCTTAGTGGATTATAATCACTCAAATTACATTTTAACCCCTAAAAAATTCCATGGCCAAACATTTACCAGTTAAATCCTGATCATGATGTTTATTCAGTTATTATACTAAGATTCTCTTTTGAGGGAAAGGTACTTTCATATGTTCCCATGTATCAGCTGTATTATTATTATTATCGTTTATTTGTAGGGCGCCACAAGGTTTCCGCAGCGCCGTACACAGTACAAACGGTAGACTATACAGGGTAGAACAGTACAGAACAATAAACACAAAGTACCAATACTTCAGAAACTCCGGGCAGGTAAACTGTACACAGTTTTATGTTATCACTCAGTTCAGATTATAATAAAACATATTAACATCATACCCCGAGTTATGGGCTGGGAGAGGATAATCACACCTGAGTAAGATTGACAGGAGAACACTGGGAGGAGACAAACTGATCATTCCAATGAAGAGAAGTCAAAATAATGGTAAGTGAGCTGACTTACTAGCACTATTATAGATATTAGGTAAAGTTTTATAAAAATATCGTTTTTACCTGTTTATCACTTAACGTTACTTAAGACAAATACAAAGAGAAAATAAAAACAGAGATAGAGGGCCTGAGTCATCTTCGGACGTAAGTCCATTTGCTTTCCGTATCTTGTGTGAAAAAGCTCTGAACGGAAATTACTCCAATGAAAGCAACAACTTGCAGTTCATGTCTGAACGCAACTGACACTCACAACTGCCAAGACTTAAATGGCGTCACTTATCCCAAACATCCGAGAACCCAAGCCCCTTCTGGGCTGACCAAAACGTAGCCAACAAACCCGCCCCCTAGGGCAGTGCCTGTACCAAAACTAAAGCCTACAGCGAGGTACATAAATAATATTTATGTGTGCCCACCAAGCATATTTCGCCGACTGCTCAATGTTTTTCGGCAAAACACAAACTGTCTGGTGTTGACACCCAAACCACCATCAAGTTCCAAACCGAGAGCAAGATTAGCACACGGAATCCAAGTCGATGAGTACTGGAGCCCATACCAAACTGCCCCACCTGGGGTACTATGAGAATACACCCCCGATCAGGTGGTGGCACCCAACAAACCTGTGAGGAAACTCCCAAACCAGGTAAGGGGGATAAAAACATGCCTCAAGCTGGTGTTGGTGCCCCAAGCACCTGCGAGGAAAGTGACCCAGGTATCCTCACACTATGACACAGCAATGGGTGTACCCAAGGCTTACTTAGCCTGTTCACTTTAACCCTTTAGAGAGTGACAAATAAAATTACTAACACACCGTTTTTAATTTCCCTTGGGCTTAATTCATACCTCAGTTATAATTATTGGCTTAGTCACAAGTGCCCAGCGTCAAAGTGTCCAAACTGTGGCTCTCAGGTCAAACTAAAATTCCCAGCATACCTTGTCATTTATTGGCTGGCACTGTCTGCTGGAGCTTGTAGTTTCACAACACCTGGAGAGCCACATGTTAGCCAGGCCTGCTCTATAGTATATTCCAAACAAGCCCGGTACATGTTCTGTCTTATCAGTAATACAAAACTCAGTGGACTCAACATGGTTTGCATGCTTTAACTAAATGGATTTTTTTCATAACTTTAAGTCAATCAAGAAAAAAAAAAGTATATAAATAATCAGACTTTCCCCAGGGTACAAGTTACAGTTGACTATTTCAAATATTACTTCAAAGAGAATATAATTAGCTTTCAAATCTCCCAATTGTAAAGCACTGTGGACCATGCTAATGATGCTATATAAATATATGTTAGATTTTCCAAGGGTACACATAATTTATTATTTTCTAAAGTGTGTTAAATCTGTTTCCCATAATCTTCAGAAGCTACAGCAGTATATGAACGGTTTTAGGGGGTGGTTTACTAAAACCTGGTATTTTCGCAGGCGAGGCAAATCCAATAAGGATAGGATGGAGTCATGCCAATACTTAATTGGCAAATCGGTACCATTTGAGCTACACCCCCATCTTTCCAATTTATGGTCTTTTCAGATCCTACCCCTTTAACCTGCTGGGTACTGTTGTCATGTATAATAATGGGATACCTACCAATGGGCCCAAATTTCATGGATCGGTCCTAAACTTCACGATCTGAACCGGGTGGATGTACATATTTGAGGGCGTGGCCTCACCAAATGAGAGATAGGGCTTAACCAGGGGCGGTGTGTCTCCCAACCCTCCCCCCCTAGTATTGTGTATTGTGCAGGTAGGTGGTGGTGAAGTTCCACCAAGCTTACAAAAATTATAAATTAAATAAATTATTTCTGTGCAGATGAGTTTATATAACTCTACAAGTAAATACATCCATTAAGCTTTGCCTCTAACTCTCCAGAGATGGTAACCTACTAAGAAGGAGAACCACCAATGGATGGTCACAACTAAAAACTATATTCAATTATACGTTTTTGAAAAATTGGCATTTTGATAAAGATTCTTATTAGCTTAAGTTTTTATATGGATATACGAACATAGTTACATAGCTACATAACTAGTAAGGTTGATAAAAGTCTCAGGTTCATCGAGACTTAACCTCACAGGGGGAAAAACATTGCCTCCTGCCCAAAAAATGTCAATCTGATAAATTCCCTGCATCCATTACCACAACTACTGATATACAGATGCTTATATTACAGATACAAATTCTTGTAAGTAAGGCATCCAATCCATTCATAATTCTGTTAGCAGATAAGTCGTTGCCCCCTCATGCAGTAAGGGACTTTATAACCTAACCACTCTTACAGTAAAGAACCAATCCTATGCAGATGGTGAAATAGTGTTTCTTCTATTCTCAAGTGACGGCCCCTCACTCTCTATATGGTCCTTGGCAGTGGTTGAAGTGTGCTGGTATACAGAGGTATGCTGTACTGTCACTTCTTGAACTGCTTTGATTGTAAGACTACATTTTCCATACAGCCATTTCTAAATTTCCGCTTCCACCACTGGTCCTGGTGTGAGAAGTTTAGCAGTCAAATCTCTGTATTGACCTCTAAAATGTTTATACATATTAGGTCACCTCCAATGTGCCTTTTTACAAAGTATACAACACTAGTTTTTCTAACCTTTCTTTAATTTGTACCACACCTTCCGTTAATTAATGAGGTTTCCCCAACTCTGAACACACTCAAATATCCATCTTAGAGTGTGGGTGCCCAACACTGTACCCTACATTCAAAAAGTGGTCTAACAATTGACTATTACCAGGGGTTCAGAGGGGAGTCAGAGCTCAAGAGCCCAAAGAGCCTAGAACCATTACCCTCAGTCCTCCTTACATGTTCTTCAGACCTTCTTAAATGGTCATCAGACCTCCTTACATGTCCTTCAGACCTTCTTAAATGGCCATCAGACCTCCCCACATGTCCTTTACATACCAATCAAACCTCTGACATGCCATCAGACATCCCCGCATGACCCTAACATGCCCATCAGACTTCCACATATGCCACCAGGCATTCTTCATACGCCAATCAGACGGCCCACATGCCTCTCACACCTCCCCCACTTACATTTACAACTGGAGCATTCAGACTCTGTGGTCCAGAGGAAGGAGTGAGAGCGCACTGCACTCTATCCTCCTCCTCAGGTATGTATCTCTAGCTGAGTCAGATGGGCCGTGGATGATAATTGCCACTGCCTAGTCTCCAAGGGAGATCTGGGTAGTTTGTATCTACTCCCTTTCAGTGCCCATGGTTACTAAATGAACCAATTTCAATGGCATAAAGGCGGCTATTTCTGTTATTTAGGTTTAGTTCCCTTTAAGCGTCCTTAATTGTTACATATTTCAAGTAAAAGCAGATTTGACAGAAATACTGAGGTAATTAAATGGCTTTATTCCCGAACTAAAATTTTAAATTAGGAAATGACATTAAAATTAGGGATATTAACAATAACGCCTGTATTTCTTAGTGACATTTCCGGCGCTGTTAAGCAGCTTTCCCATGATCCTCTCCACATATCCCTTCGTAGCTTATTTTTTCCAGACCGTATCTTCTGTTCCTGCAAATAAATTTATTCTCTCTCTGTTCCAGAAATAAATTAATTGCTTTCTTTAGTCAAGCAGACTAACAGCTTCTTACATCACCATCCTGTAATACCAATTCCCGTAGATTAGGGCCGTCGGTGGCTCACCAGCTGTTAAGAAAATACAAATTTCACCATGCTGGGACTTGTAGTCCCACAGCAGTTTGCAAGGCACAGGCTACCTCAACCAGCCTAGATATGATCTAAAGAGACAATCCCTTGAATTTTCTTACAATTACTTTAGCCTTTCCTTTATTACTCATGTACAGTATTCAGATTGCGTGTTGCTTTAGCTTACTTTACATTTTTAATTCACTTTCACACATCTTTCTCAGCTCTCATTACATCACTGGTAAGGTGTGTCCACTGTATATAAAAGCAAACGACTTACTCAGAAGCAAATAGTAATCTTCTGCAAGCACTGTGGTCACAGCAAGGACTGCTGGTCTGATTCGGTAAGTGAAATGGTTTATTGAATCCTTTATTCACACTATACTCACCTGACAATAATCTAACAGTATTGGGCACCTATAAGCAGCTGCCATGCAACAGGCTATCCTTACTGGCATGCAATGTTGTAAAGAAAATATATTTAATTGAAGACGTGGGTATATTGCCATCAATAATAATATTACCATTTATAATATAACTACTAAAAAAATATATATTATTATTATTATTATTAATAATATACACTTTTGATACTGTCATGTCCAATATTTGGGGAACTCATAATAAATATATATATATATATATATATATATATATATATATATATATATATATATATATACACACACATATATATATATATATTTTTTTATTATTATGAGTTTCTCAAATATTGGACATGACAGTATATATATATATATATATATATATATATATATATATATATATATATGCTACATACACTAGATAAAGCTTGAAGAAACCTATACATGTTTATATCTTTTTTATACATTTCAGTGTAACACAACAAAATGCATACACTTCTCAAATCTAATATGATATAGTAATAAATGATAAGTCTAATGTTCAGTGTGGTATTTCATTTTCAGCACTTTTTTGTACACCAATTTAATCACCTTACTAATGACAAAAGGTTATAATTTACTAAAGTGTTTCTGAATATAGCTGCTACCAATTAAGATTATTAACGGAAGAAAATGAAATAGTAGCTAAATATTACGACCATTGATAAAAGAAGTTATTGGCACAAGTTTTGCCCTGAATGTGCAACTTTAATTCAAATGCTACTTAGCACTCACAGTATTATCATTATTATTAAACATTGTGAGTCAGCAATGCAGTACAGTTTTCAACAATTTGTCAGTAACAGTATAAAAAGTCTTCTGGTGGGCTGTTGTTTCCTTCATATGAGTTACAAAGAAATAATTGTAAATGTTTGTTCACAGAAGATTCTGTTCCAGCGTAACTGTTATTGTCACCCTACACAGTATTACTTCTCTTGTGTATAATGGATGTAGATATATTTGTTGCATGGTGCATTTACTGTCAACAGTGCAATGTTACATCTCTGGGTGCCATCCGTATCGGATCTTATTCAGTTTACTGAACAACATCTTAAATAAATTAGCAAATAAGAAAAATATACTAGACTGAACACCGAAGTAATATTATACACAAGTAGATATGATTAGTATTAAACTTAGATGGAAGATACGATAGGAAGTCATAGGACCGGAGTCATTAAGGAGAGCAGAGCATTAAAAAGGAGTAACTTTGCACCTGTGTAAAACCAGGTTGCATTGGAAGGGGAGGTAAATTTAAAATGTGGGGACAGATTTATAGTTGGGGTCGTGCATGTCCTAGATCAACTTTAAATTTCAGTGTAAAATTAAAGCTATCAAGTATTTGTGAGCTAGATGAAGAAATAGCCAGGATTCAACTTATGTGCAAAATGATAAACTAATTTGCACCCCTAACATGGTTTGACCCTGAGAACATTTACTCCTTTTTTTTTTTTTCCTTACTTTCCTAAATGACTCAGGCCCATAGTTTCTAAGAATGGGCTGTTGTATGATATATTAGGTGTTGCAAACCCACCAGTGCCATATCACTTCTTCACACACAAATATCTGTAGACAGGATGGTATAAATTGGCAGGTTATTATTTTCAGTATATTCGTTAGGAAAATATGAACTCTCAGTCCTCCAATGCAGTTACTAGTTCCATGAAAACGAATGGGGGTAGATTTGACAAGCGGAAGCACAGTGGCTCAGTGGTTAGCACTTCTGCCTTACGGCACTGGGGTCATGGGTTCAATTCCTGACCATGGCCTTATCTGTGAGGAGTTTGTATGTTCTCCCCGTGTTTGCGTGGGTTTCGTCCGGGTGCTCCGGTTTCCTCCCACATTCCAAAAACATACTGGTAGGTTAATTGGCTGTTATCAAATTGAACCTAGTCTGTGTGTCTGTGTGTGTTAGGTAATTTAGACTATAAGCCCCAATAGGGCAGGGACTGAGTTCTCTGTACAGCGCTGCGGAATTAGTGCCGCTTTATAAATAAATGGTGATGATGATGATGTGCACTCAAGTGTATTGTAGATTGCAAAAGGGAAGACTATTCCATCTGCGTGGAGTTATTGCTATTAGATGTAATGACCCTTCAATGGAACATTTCCTGAATAATAGTTGTTATGCTTTTAATACAGTGTTTTTATCAAGTGTTTTCTTTTCTTGCAGACACCTTGCTCAAAGCCCTCTTGGCTTTGGAACCCCTTTGCACAGAAATGGCCGATATAGGAAAAGATGAACGGCCTTGGGTTGGTGTTGTTCGCAGGATAGTGACTTTTTCTTTTGCTTTTTTAGTACTAGCGGGGGTACTGTGGGCTTTTATTGACAGTATCCCCCTAGCAACAGATGAGTTTAAGATCTTGACCTTTGGCATTTATGGGGCCTTCCTGGCTGCCCATCTTGTCATCCAGAGCTTCTTTGCATACTTAGAGCACAAAAAGATGAGGAGAGGTGGTCTGCAATGCACTTACACTAAATCAGTGGCCTTGACTATATCAGCTTACCAAGAAGACCCAAACTACCTACGTGAATGCCTCGAGTCTGTCAAAAATACAGAGTACCCTCCCGACAAACTAAAAATAATCATGGTTATTGATGGCAACAGCCCGGAAGATCAGTATATGATGGATATGTTTAAAGAAGTTTTTGCCAAGGAGGATGTAGGGACATATAACTGGAAAAACAATTACCATCACTCGGATGAAAAAGCCCCAAATTTCCATGATAGTAGTGCGAATGCCTATGTGCCTCAAGACCTTCAAAGTCAATGTGCTCCAATTCACTGGATTAACACAGAGGAACAAGGACAAAATGGTATTTACGAAAAAATTAATGACTTGCACTTCCAAGGGGCTGCTGTCTATGATAACAGCTCAAATCAGGGTCCATCTGCTTATCAAATGGAGATGCAGGATCGTAAAATCTATCCATCAGTTGACTACTTACAGGAGGAACCATTGCCCTTTTACTCAGAAATTGAGATGGAGGATCCCACAACTCAGGAAGTCGAGGACCTCATCAGGACAAAACGATGTGTGTGTATTATGCAGAAGTGGGGTGGAAAGAGAGAAGTCATGTACACAGCCTTCAAAGCTCTCGGAGACAGCGTAGATTATGTGCAGGTAAGATTCATTCTATAACTATCATTTCTTAACGGGCAACTGAATCAGGACTGCATAACTTGGGGTTTGGTGCTCCCAGAATCTGTTTTGGGGTCCCGTTATTTTCAGATATAGAATACATTCTATTGGGAACCACTTCTTTTGGGATTCCAGAACGGTGGAACACTGACGTTCTTTATTCCAGAACAATGGAACACTCTCATTTGGGATCCCATCTTAAAAAAAGTTGTGCACCACTAAAATAAACTTAAAAAGGACAGCTAATATGGAAGGACATCTTATAACATCCCCATATTATATATATATATATATATATATATATATATATATATATATATATATATATATATATATATATATATTCTTGTATCCCGATACAACTTGACATATTTGACATTGTATTCACAGTACATATGTTGTGCAGCTAGATTCAAGATATTGTTCGCTATTATCAGCAATTGCAGATTGGGTGGCAGTGCAGCATTTGACTGGCATACAAACTAAAAACCTTCCCAAGTAGTCATGGCTTTATCTCATATTTCTTACACTTTTATAATCTTTTCGAACCTTTGTATATGTGTTAAAAATGTACTTGTTGATGATGTCTCTAAAGAGCATTTTCATTGTGGTTTTCTAAATGAGCCATAGGGAGGGCAGTAACTGTGCTGAACTAGTAGGCATGAGAAAGCAGCCTATTAATTCATCAAGGACTCTTTGACATCCATGAGATATAAATTTATCAATCTTATAGACTGAGTTGATGCGCTTCTTTCTCTTGAATGTTGCTTTAGCCAACAAAAATGTCTAACCACACGCGTTTTACCATGCTCAACTTTCAATACCATTGTTGTGTTTAGTAGAATTCTGTAAAAACATTTTAATACAATTTCTAATATTTCCGCACAGGTTTGTGATTCAGACACAAAGTTGGATCCACTGGCCACTATTGAACTGGTGAAAGTCCTGGAGTCCAATAATCGGTATGGCGCCGTGGGAGGAGACGTGCGGATTTTAAACCTTTCAGACTCTTACCTAAGTTTCATGAGCAGCCTGAGGTACTGGATCGCCTTTAATGTGGAAAGAGCCTGTCAGTCCTACTTTGATTGCGTCTCCTGCATCAGTGGTCCACTGGGTAAGCTTTCAGAAACAATTGTCAAATGTAAATGAATTCATTGTGAGGTATTAAATATTATATCCCAGAGGGCGTGACCAGCATGCATGGGGGCGTGGCTATAATTTTAGACAGTGCTTGGCTGCTCTCCAACTCTTCCTATCCCCATTATATACATGGGCAACTGTTAGGTGCACGCAGCTCTCCCTTTTCAAGCAGAGCTGTGTGAAGCGGTAGCAGGGTCCAGCCACCTCATTTATACAGTGCCCCAGGCTTGGAGGAGGGTTTCCAGGTACTAGGAAACACCCCTCGGTTTGCCTATGGGGGTGTGGCTATTACAGTCCCCCCCCCTCATAGGCCCTCATGGGAGACCACCAATAGCCAAGGCCCCCACATCACCCTCTGATTCAGAATTTTACCCTTGCACTGTTTCCTAATGAATTACATCATTCTCAGTAATATTTGTTCAACGCAAAAATGGCTGCCACGGCCAAGTGTAAGGTACCATTTATAGATATGATATAAATAATTAAATACTTTTTTTTTTTATTATATTGTTTGCTCCTCCTACATAGACAACTCCCTCTTCTATGAAATGATTGTATGTTAGCATTGACATTAATATTCTCTAGGGTGTTTATCTATGTGAGCCACAACGGTTAGTCACATCATAGTATAATAGAGTGTGACTCTGTCTACCCAACAGGAAAATACTTACTGAAACTTTAACTAACCTGAGGCATTACATTATAGATACTTTCCATAACAATGCACACTTGCTATTTTATTATATTATAAAGTACCTGCTTAGTTTATTTTATTATAACAATTTGTTTTCTGATCATTCAGGGCTTTACCGAAACGACCTTCTTCAGACATTTCTTGAGTCTTGGTACAATCAGAAGTTTTTAGGAACCCACTGTACTTTTGGAGATGATCGGCATCTTACTAACCGAATGCTCAGTATTGGATACGCAACTAAGTAAGTATAAAAGAGTATAAAAGCAAAACAAATCCACTGCATTAAAAGTGTAAAGATTTGAATGGGGTGAAAATAATAAACAATGAATAAGCTCCAATGTGAGGCAGGGATGAAGCTACAAATAAAAGCTACACATTATTATTTAAATGATGGTATCAGAGAGGCAAGAATATAACAGAGAAATTCACTGTGATTGACAGAAAGATGGTTTCACCATGAACATAGGAAAGGGTTCTTTGCGGTAAGGGTGGTTAAGCTGTGAAATGTTTAACCACATGGGATGCTCATGGTAAATTCACTAACCAAATTTATAAATAGATTGGATGCCATTCTGTAAAGAAATGAAATATGTAGCTCTAATGAGTAGTGCACATTTTTGGATGGCGATTGATCCAAGGAATTATTCGATTGCCATTTATAGAGTCAGAAAACAATTTTTTTCTCCTGTGAGATTATATTATCAATCTTACTAAGTATGTAACAGTAGTGATCACATAACACAAAGTACTGCATTCCCCAAATACTTTACATCTTTTGAAACTTTTCAAACAGAGATTACTACATTGTTCCTTACCCCAGTTCATAGTAATATAGTTTGACATCATATATTATATTTCATCATCATCATCACCATTTATTTATATAGTGCCACTAATTCCGCAGCGCTGTACAGAGAACTCACTCACATCAGTCCCTGCCCCAATAGAGCTTACAATCTAAATCCCCTAACATACACACACACAGACAGAGAGACTCGGGTAATTTAATAGCAGCCAATTAACCTACCAGTATGTTTTTGGAGTGTGGGAGGAAACCGGAGCACCCGGAGGAAACCCACGCAAATACGGGGAGAACATACAAACTCCACACAGATAAGGCCATGGTTGGGAATGGAACTCATGATTTAGTACTGATCAAGAATTATTCTGTTCTCTCTTTTGTCAAAGTGCGAAACACAACCTATGCCTAATCTTATGAAACTTTTCAGGTACACTGCACGATCAAAATGCTATTCGGAGACGCCAGCCCAGTTCCTACGTTGGCTCAACCAGCAGACGCGATGGACCAAATCTTACTTCCGTGAATGGCTCTACAATGCTCTATGGTGGCACAAGCATCACCTCTGGATGACCTACGAGTCGGTCATCGCCGGCATCTTCCCTTTTTTTGTTACGGCCACAGTGATAAAACTATTCTTCAGCTGCCACCTCTGGGACATTATGTGGGTTTTACTCACCATCCAGCTCATTGCCACAATTAAAGCCCTGTACGCCTGTTTCCTACGGGGCAACATGGTCATGATATTCATGTCCCTGTATGCCGTATTGTATATGGCCGGTCTCCTCCCGTCAAAGTACTTTGCCATTCTAACCATGAACAAGAGCAGCTGGGGCACATCAGGTCGAAAGAAGATGGTGGGCAACTACATACCTCTTCTCCCACTCTCCATCTGGTGGGGAATTCTATTTGCCGGCCTCCTGTACACCATCATCATGATGTTGTTGTGCGCAGACTGCAGTCTTCTTGACGTAGAAAAACTTTATCTGATCTATGGTTCCACTTCATATGTCGGATACTGGTTACTAATGGTCGCCCTTTACTGGTTGTGGATCAGGCGCTGTTGCAGAAAAAGAAGCCATTACTACGATATTGAGAATTAAATGCACGTTGAAAAACATTAGGGCCACTAGAAGTTTAAGCACTCGCCACATAGTTTTATGAAAACTGGTGCACATGCAAATGCACAAAAAGTTGATGTAACCCATCAAAACCAATTAGATTGTCATTTTCTACTATAGTTTAGAAAATAGAAGCAAATGTCTTATAGATTGCTATGGGTAACAGGTTTCAGAAATGTCCTTTTTATTGTATCTTTTGACATATATGAGAAGAAATTGATTCTCTGCACTCACCTTAAGCAATATATTAAAGACTAAGAAACCCATTGTTACTGACATTTGACAACGTTCTGAATAACTGACTTCCCTTAGTAGCATCTCTAACAATGAAATGAAGTCCGTGCTGTCAACAGTTTGTTTCCATGGTTACAGATTTTGCTAAGGAAGGTCACTTATTCATTTATTCTGTCAAATGGTATCAACTGTAGAATTCAGAATCTTTAACAGACAATTTCAGGCAGTAATCGTATTTCAAGTATCCAGAAGGTTATACTATCCAGCATACTAATGTTAATTAGGCAACATCATTATTATGTGCAGGATGGTTATATGCAGTCACTGGTATACTTGTAAATTTAATGTAGCAGATCCATTCACTTTTGTTAACTATTATGGATTAAATTATTATTGCGTGACTCTAGACATCTCAATTATGCAACCAAAAAAACTTGAACTAATGTTAAGTTTACCCCTTTCCCTGCTTACGTTACCTCCTACCCATAGATGCGAGGCAAAAACTGGTTCAGCTCTTTGTACCGACTGTGCCGGAATCTGCACTATCCTTGCTGCCATCTGAACTGATAGGAATTTGTTACTTTCAATATTTGCATATAGTGAATATTATATAGATAGAATATGTAAATATATCATTATTTATTTAATTATGTGTCCATTAAATGTTACATATATATTTTTAGTAGCAATGACTCTTGTGGTTTCTTTTTTATTTCGCATTGCGGTATCTATTCCTGTTTTTCACCATGCTAAAAAAAATAATAATTCATAATCTAGAGCAACGATGGGCAACCTGATAGACTTCAGGGCCCTCATGGTGCGACCCTCTAACATTCAAAAGGGACGCACATTACCCTTAATATCAGTAATAAGTTAAAACAAAACATCTAATAAAAGAACGAAACAATATCTCTAATAACATATCAGCAGGCATTTTAAACAAGTGTTACAAGCTATAAGAAACAAATATGACCTTAATGTAGAATGAGCTGAGGACCACAGGTGAACACCCGGAGAGTCACATGCCCAGGGGCCACCTGTTGACCATCACTGACGTGTGCTTATCGAAATATCTAAAAATAGACTGATACATGAAAGCGATGTTCAAAACAAGTGACAAAGCAAAACTGGAAAATAGTACTAGTGCACCTGTACTGTGATGATCTGATACTCAGCGAATTGCTCAAAAGGGAGTCACAGGCTTTCCATGTTAAGAGTTAATCATTGGGATCCTCCTCGCATGTGTGCTTCTCATATGCCAGGGATTATTCTATAAAGGAGGAGGAATAGAAACGTTGCCTGAAATGGTATTTCCGATTGTCCCCAAGAAGATTATTTTGAGATGCTTCCACTTTTACAGTATAACCACTATGGTCTTGAATGAAGACTTCAGGTACCAACTTCCACCTCACTTCACTCGGTGCTCCACGGACTTGGATGCATATAGAAGCAAATTCAAGTTAAGAGTAAAAGGCGAAGAAAAACAGAATGCGTTAGTGCAGCTGCAGAGAAATTGAATCTAATAAGGACTTGGTCAACAAGAATATGTAGGAATTATGCCAAACATGGCATGGTGGAAAGCCTTGCTTGAAGGAGAAAAATCCAGTACCAGTTGGTAGAAAGGGTAAGGTATGTATTGCCGAGGATAAATTTCCGACATTACTTTAAACGATATGAAAATTCCAATCATGTTGTAAAGACAGACTTACCACAAAAAAGACAGGTAACATATCTGTCACTTAACATAATGACAGAGAGATTGCCGGTTTTAAAGCGGCAATGACAGGACCCGACAGCAAACCCTAACCCTAATTCTATCTCTATCTCTAACCTTAAACCTAACCCAAATTCTAACTCTAACCTTAAACCTAACCCTAACCCTAATTCTTACTCTAACCTTAAACCTTACCCTAGTTCTAACTCTAATCTTAAACCAAATACTAACCCTAATTCTAACTCTAGCCTTAAACCTAACCCTAATTCTAACTCTAGCCTTAAACCTAGCCCTAATTCTAAGTCTAGTTCTAAACCTAACCGTTTTTTAGATTATCTATATGCTGGGTCATGGCATTGCTGCTTTAAAACCTGTCATTATGTTAAGTGACGGTTATGTTACCTGTCTTTTTTGTGCAAGTCTGTCTTTACAACATGTCTAGAATGTAAGCATCAGAGTTTTTGTGTCGTTTAAAGTAATGTTGCATATGTAGTCATCGCGATAATGAGTAACACCGGGTAGAAATGCAGTTATCGCAGGGGTATAGCAAGGAACAATGGCATTTGGAATAACCACAGACTATACCCAACGCCCCTCCAATGCTCTACAGAGTCGGGGTGCCTGGCCAACATGCAGTGTGCATAGTCAGAATGCAGCGGAGGCGTAGACAGCATGCATGGGGACAAGTTGAGCTAGAGTCTCCATATAGGTGACCATTGTAGCCAGTATCCAGTGTAAGTTTTAGTGACACATAGCTTTTCATGTTGCACAGGGCTGCTATATCCTGCATCACTCAGTTCTGAACACAGAATTGTTCTCAATTACAAAATTCTGGGGAGACTTAAAGGTCTGTTTAATAATATCAGACCACATAAAAGATATGCTTAACGCAGCAATAAAAAAAACCTTTTCTCGCCTGAATGTAGCGTGAATTTTTTGACGGGACAACTGATCGTTCCTCATCGGCCCGACGACAAAGGCTGGCAGCGGTAGGAGAACTCTTACCACATCACCAGCCAGTCTGATCTTAGTTTTGCCGGCTCGCCCTTGAGCACTGGAACTGGATGCCTGGACTTGGGCATCCAGTTCCACTTCCGAGAAAAAAGAAAAAAATTTTGTTAAAAAATGAAATTCTGATTGGCAAAAAACGAAAACGAAACGACGTCCTGAGATAGGGGGAATACCGGTAAAAAGGCTTTATTTTGTTTAAATATAGACTATCTTAAGGTATTCCCTCTATATCAGGATGGCAATAGTGATAGGAGATCAGTAGATGTACTTGTACCACTGGTGTACATAGTTAATAGGTTTCTCCCATTCTTTGCATAGGGAAGCCTTGCTAAAGGGCCCTGGTGAAGGATAGCACCAGTGATATCCGGTAATTGTCTTCATCCACCCGTGAGCTTTGTTATAGGGAAAAGCCCTAAATCTGGTGAAAACTCCCACCTTCACCGTAGACAGAGCTTTTCTCCCATTGATAAATAGACCCCTTAAACAGTTTAGGCCAGTGGATCCCAAGCTTTTTCAGTTGTAGGCACCCTTTGGGTTTCCATAATTTTTTCAAGGCACCTCTAAGCCAAAATAATTACCAAGTAGTCCCCCGCCTTTCTTACCACTGGCCCTGGTCAAGACACCCCTGTGAGGTCGCCGAGGACCGTAGGGAGCCAAGGCGCACAGTTTGGGAACCACTGGTTTCGGCTGTGCATCTATATTACAGGAATAAGAGGGCACACTAGACCTTGTCCAACGCTCCTCCTTCATGCTATTTATTCTCCGGTCCCTTATTTTTGTTACAATCTCTTTTGATCCTGAATGTAGGATTCCACCTACTGCAGAGGTTTGTTCTCTTGGTGGCTCTCAATTTCCTTGCTTATTCTTCCCCTACTTGGATTTCCTATGTTAAATGTTTAGTTCTCCTCTCCTGGTGTCAGAATTTTCATCTGCAGGTAGCAGGGTCCCGATATAGGGCCTAATTCATTAGTGATCTTATCTTGTGCAAAAGTTAAGGGGCCTAATTCATTAGTGATCTTATCTTGTGCAAAAGTTAAGATGCTTATTTTAGGAAGAAACGGGGAGATAAGAGTGAAGTTAAGATGGATTTTCATCTTAACTTAAGAAATTCTTCACTAAAGCTGGGTACACTCTACAGAAATTTCGACCAACTTTTTATGCCGAGCGATCTTACATCGATGTTCCGATCGCTCGGTCCATGGACTGCATACACACTAGCCTTGTTTAGGACGATAAAGGGAAGAGCGGACATCCCTTTAGCGAGTTTTTAGAGCCATTTTTTCGTGAGCAATGACTGTAATTTCATACTCACTCTTGTGGATCGGTCGGAAGTTTATACACACTACACAGCGGAAACGAGATTGGAGCGAAAATATTAAACGGTACGACCAACCAAATGAGGCGAAAATCGTCCATTTGGGCAGACTTTCGACCATCGTGTCACTGCACACACTGACCCGACTTTTGAACGAGCGGTCGTATTTCGGCTGTTTGAGCCGATTATTGGACGAAAACAGTGTAGTGTGTACCCAGCTTTACGCAGTGGACTTTGCTTCTTATCTCCCTTTTCTGGGCATACACAGAGTGGATCTTGCTTAAGATAAGCAAAAAAACGTCAGATAAGATCACTAATGAATCAGGCCCATAGATCTTTATTCAGCAAAGCTCGGCACTGCTCAGCCAGAGTTCAGTGCAAGAAAAGCGAGGCTGGCAGCTGAGCTGGGGACAGGGCAGCTCATGACTTGGTTAAGGCTTCCTGTTGTCCCAGGAGACAGGGAGGAACAGGAGCAGAGGGGGGGGGGGGGTTCTGACTACACAGAACAAAATGGCGCTACATTTACAGGACATTTTGTTGTAATTCAAAAGCTTTCCCTAAGCATTTCTGCCCTGTCTGGGATGATATGACAACATTGTGACTCACTGTCTGCTGCCATCTACCACCTGGTATAACGGCCCCTCTCCGCCCCTGGTTATATCACTTCTATGTTGTGATGAGCCAAATGCGAATAGTTTTATAAGAAGAAAAACAAAACCAAAAAACATTATGTTGACCTTTTCATCCAGATGGTTGACAATAGCATTTACAAAAAAAAATAATATAGTAAAAACAAAAAAATATATATTAGATACAACAGTGAATAATTAATTTGAGCAATACATACATAATAAGTAACACAAACATATGAAATAAATAACAGGAACCATAATTATACTTGTGTGATGATCTGAGTGTAACCCATTTAGTGCCAATCTGATTCTCTGGCAACACTACATAGAAGATATATTCTTTACCTAGAGGGGTGACAAAAAAACGGTCACTATTTTTGAATACACCAATGGCTACCAGCTGAAGTTCAGCTCTAGGTACGGTTATGTTCCATGTAACTATTTAGGTATAACTGTCTTTGTATGCAGTGGTTGCTTAGCAACCAAAACCTACTGTAAACAAGGAGACTGTAATCGTTATTATTTTGGATAGTTCTCCTTTTCCAAAGTGGGTATAGATCATCAGTTATTTATATAACGCCACTGATTCCGCAGCGCTGTACAGAAAACTCATTCTCATCAGTCCCTGCCCCATTGGAGCTTACAATCTAAATTCACAGACAGAGAGAGAGAGACTATGGTCAATGTAGACAGCAGCCAATTAACCTACCAGTATGTTTTTGGAGTGTGGGAGGAAACCGGAGCACCCGGAGGAAACCCATACAAACACTGGGAGAACATACAAATTCCACACAGATAAGGCCACTAATTCCGCAGTGCTGTACAGAGAACTCACACACATCAGTCCCTGACCCATTGGAGCTTACAATCTAAATTCATTAACACACACGCACACATAGACAGAGACACAGACTAGGTTCAATTTGTCAGCAGCCAATTAACCTACCAGTATGTTTTTGGAGTGTGGGAGGAAACCGGAGCACCCGGAGGAAACCCATACAAACACGGGGAGAACATACAAACTCCTCACAGATAAATCCATAATCGGGAAGTGAACTCATGACCCCATTGCTGTAAGGCAGAAGTGCTAACCACTAGGCCACTGTGCTGCCCCCACACATCATTCCATATGGGCAGTTTAGAAGGCTATATAGAAACCATACACTTTTGGAGGATCTTAAAAAAGAAGCTTATTTGCCAATATAACAAAGGGTTATTGTTGTCAATAGCTTCCCTTATGCCTTTATATAAATAGGTAAATAGATTACGTCAGAGGCATTTTATGAATGCAGTCGGCCTGTGTGCATAAGTTACGTTTGACCCCACCCCACCCATAAAAAGTACCCAAAAGTGACAAATTGTACACAGAAAACATCTAAAATTCACAATTTACCTTCTCGAAAGGCCAATGACGTCAAAATCAAGCAAAGTATCACCTGTAACCACAAGAATTTAACTGACTTGACAGAATGTAGTTGTAAAAACAGACAATAGATTATGCGTACAAAAGAGTCTTATAGAAGCGAATACGCAAATATATTACTGCCTTCCAAAAATACTATAGGAAACATATCATATCCCTTTATTACAGATAAGTTCATAATCCTTTCCAGTAAAAGTTGTTTAGGAATTGATTAGGAACTAGTGAGGTGGAAATGATATAGAAAACAGGATGTTGCAGAAGATCTTTAATCTAAGCTCTCTCATACCACATGGATGAAATGCAAAGATTTAAATATTTGTCTTTTTATCTTAACCCATGGACAGGCACCATTACCGTTTATAGATTCTGTAGCATGGATTGAATTTATAATCTTGTATGTCATCCATCTTTTGGGGCCAGTGTACAGAGAACCTTTTATCATAATCAAGTTAAATTATATATGTATGTCTTCCTCATTGCATGATTTGCCATTGAAGTGAATAAAAAGTACATAAAATAAAGTAAAATGCACCTGGTTTCAGTTTCATGCTCACTCCAAAGGGTGAAGGGGGCTCTTTAACATGTGGTCCACTAAGGGTTTCCTCCAGGGTCTAAGGGGTAGATTTACTAAACTGCGGGTTTGAAAAAGTGGAGATGTTGCCTAAAGCAACCAATCAGATTCTAGCTGTCATTTTGTAGAATGTACTAAATAAATGATAGCTGGAATCCGATTGGTTGCTATAGAAAACATCTCCACTTTTTCAAACCCGTAGTTTAGTAAATATACTCCTAAGTCTACGATGGGAGAAGTTTGGAAGTGTTCAGTGAAGTGGGAACCAAAATATCACTCTCGTAGATCTTTGGGACCAAAAGTATCCACCTCACCCCTTTAATCCAAGTGTAAAATTAAACAAACAAACAAACATAGAAGTGTGTGCAGTACAAAGAGTCAATCATTTTCATGGGTTCACCAATCCCAGGTCCCCACTCCTGGGCCACTTAGCTCTTTGGGACTTTCTTGCCACAAACACTTTGAGCGGAGGACCAAGGTAGACTGTCCAGAGAGGTTACCTGTTCCTTTTAAGACTGTAATACACTTAAATTTTGCCAAACAACTATATATTATAGTATACAAATATATAGTGAAGAGTTCCAGGGCACAAGAGGGGTGTAGTCTTATCAGATTGGGTGTGCGGTCACTGAATTGTGTATGTGGCTGCCTGGACCAGATGTAGTTTCTATGATTAAATATAACATTGTTTTATCAGTAAATAATTATTAACAAAATAGAATAGCATACCAGAGGTAACAATATCAAGGTTAAGGAATACAAAAGTATATAAAAGTGTGCCATCAAGGATTTAATGTAGTAATAAAAAAAATAAAACATCATCTTCATTTATTTATATAGCGCCACTAATTCCGCAGCGGTGTACAGAGAACTCACTCACATCAGTCCCTGCCCCATTGGTGCTTGCAGTCTAAATTCCTTAACACACAGACAGACAGAAACACAGGCTTGGGTCAATTAGATAGCAGCTAATTTACCTACTAGTATGTTTTTGGAGTGTGGGAGGAAACCGGAGCACCTGGAGGAAACCCACGCATGCACGGGGAGAACATTCAAACTCCTCACAGATAAGGCCATGGTTGGGAATTGAACTCATGACCCCAGTGCTGAGAGGCAGAAGTGCTAACCACTAAGCCACCGTGAACCTGATCCTCGGGACAAAACCAGAAATAAGGTCTTTAAATATTTGTATAGATTTTATGGATCTGCTGAAAAGAGGAGAGAGTCATTGGGTCTGATGCCGAGTTGGGACTTGTAGTGCATCTGGAAAAAAAATCCTGTCAAATAAACACACATCACCTCTCCAATGCACTGAACTACACTGCCCTCTAAAGATTTCCAGAAACAATTACAATACATTGGGGTCTGAAAATGCAATTGGCCAATGTCCATGATGGCATTGTGTGTGTTGTGATCAACTAACCGCTCCAATGGAGAGTCATGTGATTAGGTCCGCTTATGTCACCACATTGGACACAGCTGTAGATGTTTGGTGACCAGACCCAACTTTAAGATCTTAACATGTATGGTCAGGATATCATAATAATGTGTATATTAAACCTACTACCTACTCACCAATGCAGGGCCATTGGGTGATGTTCAAATTGTTAAGATTGCCATTTAACATGCTTAGCTTTTACCTAGTATCTCTCACACTTCTGTGTAAGATATTATATTCACTCCAGTTCATGTGGAAGAAATAAGAGGAATACAGTGTGGTGTCATTATAAATAAGTGGGAGTGGAGTTTGAGTCTCTAGCCAATATTAAGGATTGCAACAACCTTACCCAAAATTACAAAGGAAAGGGTAATATCTGGACTACCTATTAAAAAAAATGATTTCCAAGGCCTGTCTGGAAAGGGAAGAGTACTCTCAGACCAGCCAAATCTCTAATCTCCAAATCCGGATCCCACAGACTTGGACTGGCTCCGTATGTTGCTAAAGACCCTCCGATTGATCCTAATAATGGCATACATGGAAAATGGACTTTTTGTTTAATTCCCTAAAATAGCTTATAATGTAGGATATTGGTTAAATCGCAATAATACATGTAGGTACTAAATCTAAAATGTTTATTATGTCTATGTAGTTGGCTGACACAGGAAATGTTCTTTTTTAGGCTCTTCAGTATCCTGTTTGATCCCAGTCCTAGATTGTAAGCTTCTTCTGAACACAACACTGGTCCTTCAGAATGGTGTTTGAGACAATATGTTGGGCAGCTTATTTTCTTAAATGTGCCTATGATTCAAGGTGCAGTTCTCCACTACAACAAATACCTGGGTAATCCCATCCATCTCCTGTTGTGCTTAGGTTCTGTGAGCAATCAACCAGCTTTGGCCACCAGTCGGCACTCTGGTTATCAGGTTCTGCTTCTATTCCTCCAGTTCGTACTTAGATCCCTTTGGCCTGGTTGCCTCATGGGACACAGTTGGACTGGGGTCTATGCAATGGGATATTGGGGACTTGCAGAGGGACCAGTAAAGACTGTTCAGTGGGACTACTAAGAACCATGCAATGACGCAACTTGGAACTATTGGATAGTGATATTGCTAGCAGCTGTGTATTGAGACTACTAGAAATTATAGACTAGGGATACTGATAGCATACTTTGGAACATGGAGATGTAAAGAAGATGTTCATTGGCTACTTGCTGAAGGTGAACATATTTGCCGGGGGGCCTTCAACATTTTGGTATAGTACAGAGTAATTTCTATTACACCCTGGAAAATGTTCTAAGAATTAAGACACCGGATGCACCTATGAACAGACATGGTGCAGATAGGTCCATACATTTATTTTACTACCTGTAGCTACCAAAAGCATGATATCAGAACAGTGGACAGAGAACACTTGCTCGGACAGGTGGCCTCGTTCTCTGCGTTAAAACAGTTAAAGCCATACACACACTTATCTCACTTCTACTGTATCTATGCTGTTTGTTTTTAAATCCGATAGTTTCCAAGGCATCAAGCAAGAAACAACATAAAAACGTAAGCTTTACGATAATTATGTTTGATGAAGGAAGCCAATTATGACTTTAATTTGTTTACAGAATATTTTGACATGACCTAAATGATATTCTGTCACTTAGATTATCTCTCCACTGACAAGCTGCTTAGTAATCAAGTTGATGTTGGACCAATTTATAGGCTAAAATTAGGAACATTTCTGTCCGCATAAGAAATGCCAGCACAAAGTTTATATTAACTATAAGAAAATGCTTTAATTATCCAATCTAACTCAGACCCTAATCAAACTGTTTAATATTATGCATTTAGAGCTTTAATTTGTTTCTGTATTTTTTTAATCTGTGCCATCTCTTATATTTTGAGGCTGCGGAATATAAATGAGAGGAGGAGGCAGACTAAGAGATACAGCCTTTGTGGATACTAAGGGGATATTAATATCCTATGTCTATTAATTTGCTAGATACATCTTAAGTGTATCTAACACTTACCTTTAATGCAGACTTTTCATCATTGGGGGGTTTTGCGTATGCATTCCTCTACATGCACCAAGACATTTTGCCAACACTAGTGGTTTGGAACTGACTAACACAAAAAGCTATTCATATTACATAGTTCAAACCCTATGACTTATGACCAACTGGAGGGTGCGGGAGTTGACAGAGGGTGGCATATGCCCACCAACTTCAAAGATGAACAGCAAGAAATGTAAGTGCTAGAGACAATTTGCTAGAGAATGAATCTAGGAGACCATAGCATGGGGGTCTATTTTGCACATTTGTATTTATCCTTACCATTAAAATCCCCCATGTCCCTCAGACCCTACACAAAAAGTATTTATTATCAGTGACGATATTACAATAGGTGTAGCTGCTGCTAGGCCTGAAGGTGAAGGGTTGTTTCCTGCTCCAAGGTCCCCTGACCTCCCTGAGGCACTTGCTCTGCTCTCAAAAGTCAAAAGGGGGGGACAGAGCTGGATTTATGGGGCCCTAGGCAAGATACTGGTTTGGGGCCCCCTCCCTGAAAAAGTCCATAGCATTATAGTTTTTTGCATAACATATACCCCTATTCAGGGGCTGGCTGGCAGACTTTAGCCCGGGGGGCAAGCATATAGCACTGGCCCATAAGTAGTGGCCCATTTTTAAAGGGTGGTCTCACCGCCAGCCCTGGGAGGGCCCTAGGCAATTGCCTAAGTTGCCTAGTGGTAAATACGGCCCTGGGGGGGAAAGCATTGGAGCATTCGACGGTCGGCTGATATAACTCATATCCTATGTACAATTGCTTGCAATATACTCTACTACAGTAATAGCCAGCATCTAGTACTTATCTTCACTGCACTTTCTCCAACTTTAATAAACCCAACGTATGCAATCTTCATCTACTTCCCCAAAACTCATTATCTTGCCAACATCTGTGGTTTGAAACAAATGAAATGCTATTTGCGTTATTGGATTTAAACTGCATGTTTTTTTACATGCAGATGGGGGCCAGTGAACAGGAGACTGCATACACCCCCAAAAGATTGAGAGGCTGCAGTGGGGCAAGTACTAAAAACACCCTATTACAGAGTGTATCTAGCAAATGACACATAGGGCTAGATTTACAAAGCTGCGGGTTTGAAAAAGTGGGGATGTTGCCTATAGCAACCAATCAGATTCTAGCTTTCATTTATTTAGTGCTTTCTACAAAATGACAGCTAGAATCTGATTGGTTGCTATAGGCAACATCCCCACTTTATCAAACCCGCAGCTTAGTAGATCTAGCCCATAGTGTTTGGGGTCATAATTGCTATATAGTCCCTTTGGGACTATTTTATACCATTATAAAAATGGAAACAATGTGGCTTTTCCTTTAAAATATAGTTATAAATATATGTACAGCTCAAATTTTGAACAGAAATGTATTAATGGAGACTGTAATTTTGTCTTATTTTTATTGCCAGTGACACACAGAGAAGGATATCACTCTGGAAACATAGGACGATTTTAGAAATCCATTTTAAACATTTTATAGCTGCAATGCATAAACAAGGTGTGTTATGAAATAGTCTATAGCCAGGGACAAGTTTATTATAAAATCTAAAATGTACAGGTAAAACAAGCTTCACCCAGCTACAAGAAGCCCAAAACAAAGAGAACAGAAAAGGAACAGAATATGTGGGGGAGCGGTATAGGTGAGGGAGCAGTAGAGATAGATACTGCTTATTTGGATGTCACATCCAGGCGGCTCAAGGAGATGGTAACTGAAGCATCCATGCAGGACACTGCGGGATCCATGCCAGTGGGCTCTGTTAATTATGCATAGTGCTGCCCTGATGGTTCACTGAGTTCCTGGATTGAATTTGTCCTCACATCAATGGCAACAGTGACATCTGTGATCCAGACTAGTGAAAACTACGTCCGAGCTTCAGGGACAAAGAGTCAAAAGCCAAAGCAGTGCTCATCAGGCAGTGGCATTGGCCATCCTCCAATACATTGCCATTCACTATCAAGTCAGACTTCATAAAAAAATTGGGAGTTTGGTTCATTGCAGAGGGCACAGCCCTGAAGTGCTGGGATGAGAGAATGGCTACTGGGAGACAAAAGGTTGAGCTTTGGAGACCCTACCATTGAGGGAAAGCACTAGAGATGCGCAACGTGATCCTTCCCACTCGGCAGTTGTGCAGTACACGGCTAAGGTGTGGCCACCTCTGGTTGCAGTCTACGATTCAATCACAAGGACAGTAGTTCACTGCCTCCGCGGCTCCAGAATGGACAGAGAAAAGCAGGCAGCTATGTACAAGAAGCCCATCAAAGGCGGGAAAGGGATACACGATATCCCCACCATGCTGCGAGCCTTCTTCGTTTGTTCCTGTCCCGGCAGGACTCTATGTGACAAAAACAAATTGCCCTGCAGGCAACTCTATGTTGGCTTCTTCCTCCTGCCTCTTTGGAAGTGCCTTGGCTTGAACACATGGGACAACTGCTTCCCTTACAACTAGAACACTCCCAGCATTTACCTGGATGTGGCCATATTTGTGAGGTTGCACTAACTAAAAGGAAGTTACGACAGACTTGTGGAAATCAAAGGATAGCCACAAGCTCATTAGAGCCAAGGACACGCTGGAGTCTATTCCAGGGCTCCCTGCAGAGAACGCAACTTTCAAGGGGCTCACTAGCAGACACAGCAACTTGGCATGTATGCCTATTCAGGAGGGTCTGCTTGACAGGACCTTTACACACTCCCGTATCCTGTACAGATATAGGCACTGTGCTTGGTGAATGAGGAAACATCTAAGCACCTCTTTTGCGACTGTGCCTCTGCACAGGCATTGATGATGCTCTGGAACATGCACCCACTGCTCAAAAGTGGAAGCAAGGAAGAGGCAAGCAACTACCAACATGGAGTAGTAGGGAAATTGATGGAAATGCTCTAAAAAGAAAGCGTTGTAGAATATCTAACATCCAATAACTTACAGAGTCCTAAGCAGCATGGATTTACTGGGGGAGATTATATCAAACACATCTTATTTCCTTTTTTGACTGGGTGACTAAAATAATAGATCAAGGGAGGCCATAGATGTAACTTATCTAGACTTTATTAAGGCTTTTGACACTGTCCCACATCACATAGAATCCAATCCCAAATTTTGAGTTTATAAAGATTGAAGAGATAAGATCTTGGTTGCAGGAAAGAAAAGATAGAGTTATAGTAAATGGAGTGCATTCATAGGAGGGAATGGTCACCAGTGGAGTACCCCAAGGATCTGTACTTGACCCATTGCTTTTTAATATGTTTCTCTGCTGAAATTGCAAATTGTATTGAAAGGAAGGTACGGTATGTTTTTTTGCAAATGACACAAAGATATGCAACAGCGTAGACACACCAGGAGGTAAAACAATTGATTAATGATCTAAGCAGACTAGAAGAATTTTTAAAGTATGTGACAACTACAATTTAATGCCAAAAAATGCAAAATCATGCACTTTGGGTCTCAAAAACCCAAAGGCTAAATATGGTATTAATGACACTGAAATGTAAACTATTGAGGAGGAAAGGGATCTAGGAGTCACTATTTCATGTGACTTAAAGGCAGGTAAGTAATGTAACAAAGCAATGAGGAAGGTAAGTCTGATGCTGGGTTGCATAGGGAGAGGAATCAGTAGCAGAAATAAAGAAGTAATAATGTCACTGTATAGGTCATTGGTACGGCCTCATCTAGAATACTGTGTTCAGTTCTGGAGGCCATATCTCCAGATAAATCCAATAGTGACTGTACAAAGAAGGACAAATAAAATGGTGTATGATCTACAGCACAAAACTTACCTGGAAAGATTAAAATATCTTAATATGTATAGTTTGGAGCCAAGAAGGGAAAGGGGGAGCATGATAGAAACTTTGAAATATATCAAAGGTTTTAACAAGGTAGAGGAGGAAAACGTTCTTTAAAGGAAGAGAAGTATTAGAACATGAGGACTTGCACCCAAACTGGAAGGAAGTAGGTTCAGAGGAAGTTTGAAGAAAAGTTTCTTCACAGAAAGGGTAGTGGATAAGTGGAACAGCCTCCCATCAGAGGTGGTAGAGGATAATACAGTAGAGCAATTTAAACATGCTTGGGATAGACATAAGGATATCCTTACAACGAACTAAGGATCAAATAGGGATTGAGTTTACCATAGGTTAAGAAAATGTGCAGACTAGATGGCCAAGTGGTTATTATCTGTTCTATGTTTCTATATTTCTATGTACTCAGAGACAGTGTACCCAGGAACTGCCTATTCTAAGTTACTACTTGACTTGAACTATTTTCTGGCACTCATACTTACGGGGCAATCGAGGAGGCCTGGCACCTTATATATTGTGTTAAAGTTGCTTTATGGTTTGCCAGTAATTGACTCATATTGAAAAGGGAGAATATGTCTATTAAGGACTGTCATAGATTGATCCACAGTCTGATAAAAGACTATCCCATCATAGGCAGTTCTGAGGAAGAAGATTAAAACACTTTTCCTTCTCCCTATAGGTGTCTGTATTTCAATAAAGCCATAAGCCTGTGGCTCCACCTTATCCTCCTTCCCATGCCCGATCACACAGCTTGAACTTTGTTGAATGTGTTGTCCTTTTAATGCATCCTTCCCTTATATGTGTGTAACACCTCATTATTCTAGCTAAAGGATGTATCTGTAATCTCTACATGTGTGTATCACTTACTTTTCTCTTGCGCGGTGCCTTCACCAAGTCTTCTTATTCTGGGTATGTATGGACATGGATGTAATGACCACCAGGGGCAGTTTGGGGACCCCCTGTAACCACATGCACTTTGCACAACTCTGACACATAACATTGTTCTTTTATAGAAAAAATATTTACTTTGAAAACTATTTATATTTTAACTAGATGCAATATTATTGAATAAATAATAATTAAAATCACAAACACTTTAATGATTTTGAGTATTTGACTCAATATAGATATATCAGTAAATTCAGATGTTATACTATTTTTATTAGACTGCAAAGTTCTTTTTATAAACTGATTAGTTTATACTCACTATAAAATAACTAAGTACATCTAACACTTATATGTAGAGCATATCCCACTAAATTATTGTATACTATTCTGAAAGTACTATTAAATTATACTCCTCACTTATAATAAACACAATAAATATGAACTATTAATATTATAACACACTTAAAATTTCAGAGTAGTTATTTTTGCAATATCCCTCTCTTCCAGGCCAGACTGTCGTTGGTATACTTATAATACCATTGGTAGCTACTTCTATCTTAATTATATGTACATTTTATTTTCTGCAGACTTTTATCTTATTTCCATATCACTAATGATGCAGACTATATAAATAATTGAAATATTACTCAGTCTCCGAAATAAGTATTTATAATGATGATATATTGAATGGATCTATATCACTGTCTCAGAAATAAATGTTTATACTGATACAAGTGTTAAATCTATATCTCCCCTTCATTTCAGGTTTATGTAATATAAAGAAATGATAGTTTCTCAGGTTTACTCACAAGAACCATGGTTTAATTATACCAATACTGCTTTTGGCACTGTTTCTTTTTCCAGAGGGTTATATTTTTCAAAATGATAATTCTACTCACAGATGCTTTGGCTTTATAGATAATTCTCTTTACATTTATTTCTATTATCAGATGCTTTTTCTCATTAATGCTGATCTACACAAATACAAACTTTTACATATACATCATCTCAATAATAAATATCTGGCTTCTCACAGATCTGTCTCAATTAGTTTTCTCTTCTCACATAGATGTGTTTCCTCTTTCCCTCTAGAGTCCAGTAAAACCATTATTCTTCCTCACCCCTCTACAACCGACATACTTCCTTGTCAGTTCCGATGCGATTGCGCAATATCCTTCTAGCCTTCTGGGACTTTGGGATATATTGTCCTATCCTGCGCCTGCTTTTACATGTGTGCTGATACATGTGTCTATCAATAAAGATTCTGGTCTATGATTACCCTACGTAATCAAGTCAGCACCATTTAAAACTTTCTTACAGATGAGAGCAAAAAAAAATAAAAATGGAAAAAAAAGTACTCATTTACCACCATAAATTATTAAGATATTCCTGGAGGACCTTAATATTTTTGAACCCGCATTGTGAAATTACAGGTGGATCCAAAAAATGTGTGGTGCTTTCATGCCATTATGTACAGCTTTAGGATACTATGATCTGTAATGATATATATCTCCCAAAATAGCCAAATTAAAATTTGGGACAAAATTGGAAAGACCACAGTCTGCTCATGCCTTATTTATATAGTCACTTCCATCCTCTAATAGACTACTTGCCTTTCATCAGTCCGAAATGATGTTTCCCCAAAAGTGAAAGGGTTGCTGGGGTGTGATGTTTTAGGTGATGTACTATGACATTTGTTTACCTACTACCAGCACATTCTGGAGCCCTGAAAAACGTAACTATGTAAAAGAAAATATGATTATATCTAACAGGTTTTGAATTATTACATTGAATAACAGCTCCTGCCATTGGCTCTCTTCACTGCTGTGTAATTGATTTGCAAAGCCTCTTGTTCAGCTACATTCCTGAATGACACTTATGTAGACCTATCTAGCTACTAATTATGTTTTACTTTTTAACTGATAAATAAATACAAAAGCTTATTATGGATTCAAAATGCCCTCCACTGCCTGGCTATGCTTAATGATTCCAACTGGAAGTCGATCAGACTCCCTTTGGGTGGGGGTACTATCCAATCAGACACATTGTAATTAGTTCAAATTATTCTCATCCTTTGCCATGTATAAATAGATCACGATTCTTTTAGTAGACCAGTGGGTTTAATCTCTTGACGCATGGCACATTCTCCTGGAAGTTGATAGAATGCTCCGAATGGCAAAATCATCATCACCATTTATTTATATAGCGCCACTAATTCCGCAGCGCTGTACAGAGAACTCATTTACATCAGTCCCTGCTCCTTTGGAGCTTACAGTCTAAATTCCCTAGCATACACACAGAGGGAGAGAGAAAGAGAGACTAGGGTCAATTTTTTTTTATAGCAGCCGTTTAACCTACTAGTTTGTTTTTGGAGTGTGGGAGGAAACCGGAGCACCCAGAGGAAACCCACGCAAACACAGGGAGAACATACAAATGCCACACAGATAAAGCCATGGTCGGGAATTGAACTCATGACCCCAGTGAGTCATTGAACTCATGACCCAAGTGACATCTGGCAGTGGCCAACAGCATTATTTTGCCCGGAGAAGCAGTGGGAATAGGAGAGAACAACATTTCTATGTTTTAACAATAAATAAAAAAAATATAATTATTATTAATCAACTCAAATCCATCCGTATCTGAATGTTCTATACCAGTGACAACTTGGGTATACAGACTAGACCATATACAATGCCGAAATGCTTGATCAGGGGGCAACTGTTCCAATAGATAACAATGTCAACAACTTCAAGGGAGCATTGCCATCAACGTGAACTCCCAACCCTTCTTGATATTTACTCAAATTTGACGCCCTTTTTTTCTATGTATCTTTTACACATTTTGTATGGAAAATCTGGCTTTCACATCTTGTTTCTGAAAGGTCAAGGGGTGGGGTTGAGTAAACAAAATAAGATAAAAAAACCCTTTAATGATGGATGAGATATTTAGAAGTACACTATTAGTCTTTGCTACGTAAAACCATTTGTGCGGAACAGTCAAGTAAACAAACCAATAAATATTCCTTTATGAAAGCTGGGAAGTTACATGGTCATTTTAACATGGAATCGAAGATCGTTAAATTAAAAAAAAAGAGGTTACTATGGCATACCAAAACGTTGTGTGCAAAATGATGATGTTTTCTCAGGCTATTGATTCCTTTCATTGGCTCCCAAAAAAAGCAATACATACAGACAGTAGCCGTACAGCAGGAACAGATCTCTAAATCGAATCGCGATGAGATTGCCTGTCACTTAATGAGAAAGGTTCATGAGTGGTAGGTTGATTGTATATGGATTGCATATTTGGACAATGACAGTTTTATCGTGTGGAGATTGAGGGCGTTTAACATGTTCTCTGATATGTTAAACTGAAATGGCAAAAATGCAGAAAATTCTTTCGATAGCAAAAGTACTCAGCGACATAAGTGTCTCAGGAACAGACAAACAATGAATCATTTGCCTCCTAAAGCCAACTGCAAAACAAAATGTTCTTAAGAGTAATTATTTACTAGCTTTAAAAAAATCCCCAAAAACCTTTTGCTGGTCTGTAGAACTGCCCATTATCCCAGCCAACCCAACCCAGACGAGGGAACACTTTGGCACTAGAGAAGTAATATGCGTAACCATCTCTCTGGTGGCGAGAGGGCACTGCTTGGGTCATTGGGCTGGGTTTTCTAGTAAAACACAGGGCTGGTCACAATTCACTTGCCTAATCGCTTCCTCCACAGACATTAAATCACTTTTGAATTAGCCAAATATATCCTTAAAAACATTGGGTGGGTTCCAATGTTAACCCCTAACATGATAATACAGAAACTGCAGCAAAACATCATTAACATTATATATTAACAGTAAAATTACCAGTAGTTAATGTGTTGATAACCAGACTAAAGATCACAATGAGGTTTTACCAATAGGGGGATGAATTGCTATAGCTTAGAGGTTTACGGAGTCACAAGACAGCATAACATGTGGGAAAAGTTAGTCTCAGAGGGGCTTAGGAAATGATGGGGGGGGGAGAATGATGGGAAATATCAATGCTACCTTTAAGGACAGGTATTTCAAACCATGGAAATGTGAGTAATAATTGGGCACAATAAGATGTAATGGAGATTTATAATAGTAAAAAGTTTAATTGGCGCTATACTGAATGGGGTTATAGCAAATATTTGGGGTAATATAGTACACAGTTACTGGCTATATAGTGTGATGAATCAAATTTTGAGAAACTAATAATATGAAACAACACTTTGTGGGTGCAAAAGACGTAAAACAAACAATAACATGTGTATGGAAAATTGAATAGAGAGATCAATTCATAGTTGATAGACAAGACCAGAAAGGATCCCCCAAGACAACAAAGGTATCATCTGGTTGGTATTTTCAACTAGGTGCCAGCCAGAGTGTGTTCCTGGGCAGACACTCTGATTGAGAGTTATTGTTACAGCATGTTTCGATGAATGGATATACAGTCACCTGAAATGGCAGCAGACAGAACAGAAACATTTTCTAAAATTGTTTGCATTAAATATAAGCATGCTGGCTATTAACACTTTCTACAGAGGTTTGTACACGCAATACATAGGACCGTGCAATGGTGTTATATAATAGCATCATAGCGTATATAAAATTATATATACATATATACACACGCACACATAGAAAATATGCAATGAGAAGATATAGTGTAATGTTAGTATGTAAAGGTAAAACAGTGTTTTGTAGATCTGTGTTTTGACCTCATATATGATTTTTTTGTTTTAACTTATTATCTTACTGTTGCATTGTTGGATAATATAAGAAAGAAAAAAGAAGAAGAACAGGATTTGAAGGGAGGTGTCTGTGTGTGTGTTTTAAAACTAGTATTAAGAATAACACTTTTGATTTTATAACTTCCATGGTTAAATATGTTGCTATGGAAGGTCTGTTATTCACAACCTGTCAATGGCAGTAAGAATGTGTTTCAGAGTTATCAATAGAAGATTTCAGAGTTATCCGTGCCAGGTATCAGTAGTAAAACATCATGTAAGTAATTGGTGCTCCTTTCCTTAGTTAATCTTTTATTCCTATGGGTTGTTTATTTGAGACGTGCTTAAGTTGGCCACAAAGTACCACTGCTCAACTGCAGTTGTGAGATGGCCACATGTGTGGTAAGCAGATTAATAATATTATTGCTCTTATTCCTTTTAAAATTTGATTATTGACTGTGGAAGTTTAATTTTAGAACTCTAGCTTTAAGTATTATATATTTAGGGAACGGACGTTTGATATTGCCTCTAACTGATATGTTCTAAAGAATCACCGCCATCTGCTGGAGAAGAATAGTACTAGAGAAAAGCAAATTAGACATGGATTTGACACAAGTTGAATTTTGTGGTGGAGTTTATAGTCTATGAATAGAACTGGGAAGATGGAGCCGTCAACTCATTATGCTCTGTGGTGTGGTTAGAGTATTGGAAAGGAGAAGTCTGAATGGAACAAAAAATGATTAGGGGATTTCCTCACGGAGCACTTAAGACAAAATTCCACTGAAGAATAGCAAGAAAATATTCCATGGAACAGTTTTAAATATTTTGTTCATCTCTACATTAAAAGTTATTTAAAACCAGATGGGATGATATTATTTAGGCTATACATCCAATATGTTCCTCTTTGTCTTAAAACTTTCAGGAGGGTCATCTCCTGGATTCCTTTGGTAGACTTTATCCCATGTCCCTTTAAAACTATTGGCTTGTGATAGTAGAGTTCAAAAAAGGTCTATAAAATTGATAATTTTTTTTAGTTTATAGGTCACTACTATTCATATAGACGCTATTTAAATATCCTTATTCTTTTGCCCATAAGGGTAAACTATCAAAATAGAGTTACAGTAAAAGACACTTGAATTGAACACAAGTTGTTGGATCGGATCTCGCATTTTGCAACTTCCAGTTGCAATTCAGTGGTGAAACGCGTTTCTACACTCACTTTGCCCAATGTAAAAAAAATATGAGTTTAATTTATAGGGTCACCTGTAATAAAAGACAGTTCCAATGTCTCCTCAGTCTCATGATAAGTTTAAGCCAAAAATGAGGATAGACCGAGCACGGTTTTAGAAGAAATAAAAAATTGCATTTGTCCTGTTAATGTCAATTTTAATATCCTAACTTTAAGGGGCTGTTCTGGATTCTACAAAACTCTTGGGGAAGAGGGTGCTAATAGTTCCACAAAATAGCAACACAAATTTAGCTTTAATCCATTCACTGCCTCCTTTTTTCATTCTCTGTTTAGCACTGACATTTTGTACTCACTATTTCTTTATACACAGTATAGGACATGCACGAAAAGATCTATTCAATTCATGTCACTCGTAGCATTTTTATCATCTGAATGTGCTCGCCACACTGAGGATGGCAGAGAGATTCAAGGACAGCACAAATTTGCTTGAATCCCATACTAGTATACATACAGATACAAATATATCCAAAAATCATATACTGGAGCCAATTAAAGACAACGCCCAAGATCATGGCTGCCTAAAGCTGGGTACACACTACACGGTTTTTGTCCAATAATCGGCTCAATCAGCCGATATACGACCGCTCGTTCAAAAGTCAGGTCAGTGTGTGCAGTGACACGATGGTCGAAAGTCTGCCCAAAGGGACGATTGTCGCCTCATTTGGTCGGTCGTACCGTTTAATATTTTCGTTCCAATCTCGTTTCCGCTGTGTAGTGTGTATAAACTTCCGACCGATCCACAACATTGAGTACGAAATTACAGTCATTGTTCACGACAACATGGCTGTAAAAAGTCGCTAAAGGGACGTCCGCTCTTCCCTTTATCTTCTAAAACAAGGCTAGTGTGTATGCAGTCCATGGACTGAGCGATCGGACCATCGGTCGCATGTAAAATCGATTGGCATAAAAAGTTGGTGCAAAATTCTGTAGAGTGTACCCAGATTAAGACATACGGTCCTCCCCCATCTTCTTTAGAATTTGAAAGAAGTACAATAACAGATATTAAAACACTTTGTTACTCAGTAAATTTTAATTCCGGTTAGAACCTCTCAGATAAGCTGTTTTCCTGATTTAGTTATAGAACTAGAAATCGAATGACAATAAATTATAAGTAAATAAAATGCTGTTCTAAGCATTAAAAGCAAGACAACTGGCTTGTCATTGTCAGCATTATTAGTTGTACCATCCAACTTCCATATAACTCCATCAAGTTACTGACTGTAATATTTAGCGATTGGTACATTGTTCATTGTTTTCATTTTTCTGCTGTCTCGTTAAAATAACACACTTAAAAGAACCTAAAAGTAAAAATCCAGTTTTGGGTAGAATTGGGTACACCGTGTGCGTTGGAGTAATACAGCCTTGAGTTGATATATACCTGCAGTGTCGGACTGGGGTATGAAGGGCCCACCTGGGGAATGCAGCGATAGGGGCCCACTACATTGGGGTGTGGCAAACTGTAAGAGTGGGTGTGGCCAGTCAAGGGGGTGTGGTCAGCCCATGGAGGGCAACTTACAACGTAAAGAACAAGGACACCTGGTAAATATATATATATATATGGGGAATCTAGAAAAAAGTAAAAAGAACAGGGCGCCACATAGTGTATTACCATAATATAAAATAGGAATAATATATTGAAAGAGTACAAGAACTGTGATGTAATCAGTTCCTAAATAAGAAAATGTTGAAGTGACTTTCAAAGTAGTGAAGTCAATGCAGTACACATGTGATTACAGTGATTCAATTTCCAGGTGCAATCACCCCTAGTAAATATTCTGCGTACCAGATATAAAACTTGATAGGCTTATCTGCAGAGCTGATGGTGTCTCTTGAATCTGCTATAACTTCCAATATCGGACAATCATCGGATGCAGCAGGAACCTCAAATCATGAGCATGATAAAAAGAGCTAAAATAGTGTTATACTGTATATGGCAGATTTATTAAAAAAAGTAAGTATCACACTTACATAAAAACAATTAGAAAATGCAAATAAAGGTTTCTTTCAGCGGTATTCATCTGGAATAGATAGATAGTTGTGGAACTTGTAACACTCAGTTCTTACTATGTCTCCATAGCAACTTAACTGGAAAGCAGATAACATCCAGTGTCCAAAGAATATGCAACCACAATATCCAGATGAGCTGACAATATCCTCAATAACCTCATGGCCCTCGAAGAGAGGGGGCAGAGGGCACGTGCCCCTCCTTAATCTGAACTCCGATGTTCCTTGTAAGCTCCGCCCCAACAGCAAAGGGGGCGGAGCTTCAACCTTTCCGGGCCTACCGGTCGATAGTCCGGCTGCCCGGTAGGCCAGTCCGAGGCTGTATACCTGTATAAATCTGATATAGGTGCAATCTCTAGATTCTCTTCTAGAATCATGATTTTTTTGGTTCTACACGATGGAAACGGCCCCTTATTCCATTGATTTTTAGGTTGAGTATTTTTATTAATAATTATATTAACAGGTGTTAATGTATTGATATTTTTTCTGTGCGTTCCGATGGGACTTTATATACACATATGCATTGTGTGTATCCCGCAGTGTTCTGTCTGTGTATGGCAAGTGCCGTATAGCCAGAGCAAACTTATACCCGAATTCAAGTGGTAACATTTCTTTAGAATCGCTTGTACTTGAATACGGTCGTACATATGTACAATTTCTGTCCTTTCTTTTAAAAAAAACCCTCTGCAAAATGCGTTCAATTTGCGTTCCTTGATGGATCAGGCCCCATATGTCAAAGCCACCTACAAATAAAAATTAAGTAAGAAAAAGAAAACACTAAGGGGTTAAATGTAAAAAACGGTTTTGTTAAACCACCAATTTGAGGTGTTTTTGCCGGTGGGTTTTAAACCGCTCGATGTACTAAAGACAAAACCGCAGATAAGCTGCCCAAAAACTGATAGTTTCATCCAGCAAAGCATTCAACAGCTCCTTCCCAAGTTTAAACCTTGACTACATACAAACTGCCGAATGTATGAAGCTGCGATTTCACTAATCGCCGTGAAGCCACCCGCAAAGCTGCCTAAACAAAAGCTGTAGCTGCGAGAGGCGGGATTGCTCACACAGGATGCCGTTAGAGCTATCTTGTCATTCATAAGAGAAGGCACCACTGACATGAATTATTGTTCATTATACTAAGGGGTAATATTATTGAACTAGCTGAAGTACCCGGTGTTGCCCAGATTTAAATCTTCCATTTATGAAGTTATCAATGAATTGGATGCAACTGTCAACATTTTAAAAATAATTAGTAGCTAATATGGCATCCATATCCATCATCATCATTTATTTACATAGCGCCACTAATTCTGCAGCGCTGTACAGAGAACTCACTCACATCAGTCCCTGCCCCATTGGAGCTTACAGTCTAAATTCCCTAACATATACACACAGACAGACAGAGACAGACACACAGATTAGGGTAATTTTTTGATAGCATCCAATTAACCTACCAGTATGTTTTTGGATTGTGGGAGGAAACAGGAGCACCTGGAGGAAAGCCACGCAAACAAGGGGAGAACATACAAACTCCTCACAGATAAGGCCATGGTCGGGATTTGAACTCATGACCCCAGTGCTGTAAGGCAGAAGTGCTAACCACTAAGCCATCGTGCTGCCCATCCAATGGAAGGTCCAGAGCAGGCTCCATGTGTCAAAGTTCTACCCAACGCACAGCAATCCGACCTGGACCCTAACCCCCCTAAAACCTGGCCAGGATCCAACTGGACCTTGTCACATTGGTTTCATCCTAATCGGTGCAGTGGTGTCCAAATGCATAACTGGATAGACAAGCAAACCAATGATTTTTATATATAAGACAAGCAGGGTCATCCGGCGTTACATGGGTCCGATTTGTAATGTGTAGCAGTCTTTATGTATTAGCAAGTTATTTGGTAAATAGACCGAAAATGCTATTTAGAAAACAAGATTTGTCACTGTCATATAAAGATAGGTTGCTTTTTCGATTCTAAATAACTAACATTTATATACACACACACACACACACACACACACACACACACACACACACACACACACACTTTATCTGGACAACATTAATTGCTAATTAACTTACTAACTCAATTTATATTGCAAGATAAACACTGAATAATTGCCACAATAGTTGATGTCAGTGGAGCCTCCTCTTCTCTTGTGAATGGCAAAATAGCTCCAACAACATGTTTCAGCTAACTAGCCTATCAGAAGCAGATTTTTAAGTAAGCTAAATAAATGTGATCATAAACACTCCAGTGCTGGGGAGTCAATCATTCCAATCCCAACAATAATGAAGTCACAGAAAATATTAAAATAAAATACTTTAATAAGATTCAATTTTAAAAAAAATAATCAAAATTAAAAACATAACACTTTGCCCTTGAATACAATAAATCTCTATATACCAGAACTTGTGAGGTCAAATCAGACATCATATGTTATAACAGCTCTCTGCTGCTGGTGGTAGCCCCTTGAACAGAGAGTAATATAACATACAATTTATATTATTTGCAAAAGCTGAAAGATGCAAAAGAAGTTGGAATATCAAAAAAGTAGCAGATTGCGGAAAACAATTGAATCCCTGATTTCTGAAGCAGCAAATTATTTTTTAGCTCTTCTCAATGAGGAAAACCACTAGATGGCGCCCGTGATACAAATATTCCATAACTATTGTGTGTAAAGGAAAAAGGAGAATGCAAAATCGTCATAGATCTTTCAGGTATTCAGTTGTGACATGCTAGACATTTGTATAAAGCACAGCAGCATAGGACTCCTTGCTGTAAATTATAAGGATAGCAGATGACCTTCTTCTTATCCTTTATTAATATAGTGTGTACATATAATGCAGCGCTTTACAGAGAATGTTTAATCATTCACATCAGAACCTGCCCCAGTGGACCTCACAAATCTTATAAAAGGTACAAGGCCACATTTTTAAACTAAAGAATATAAACCCAAGTTAATAAACATAATAGGGGCAGCATGTTGGCTCAGTGGTTAGCACTTCTGCCTCACAGCACTGGTGTCATGAGTTCAATTCCGAACCATAGCCTTATCTCTGAGGAGTTTGTATGTTCTCCCAGGGTTTGCGTGGGTTTCCTCCGGGTGCTCTGGTTTCCTCCCACACTCCCTCCAAAAAACATACTGGTAGGTTAATTGGCTGCTATCAAAATTGACCTTAGTCTCTGTCTGTCTGTGTATGTATGTTATGGAATTTAGACTGTAAGCTCCAATGGGGCAGGGACTGATGTGAGTGAGTTCTCTGTACAGCGCTGCGGAATTAGTGGTGCTATATAAATAAATGGTGATGATGATAGGTTAATTTATTACAGGCAAACAGAGCAAAACTTGTCCCATTACATGTACGTACCAATGCCTTCAATGTGCGAAAATCTTGCGCTCCTGCAGCTGATCTTAGATGGGATTACAGTCCCGTTATCAGCCCTACCTGTAGGTGCAAAGTTAGGTCTGAGGACGTTTACTAAACAGTCCAGTGCTATAGAAAACTATGGTGCCTTACAAGTGAATAATAATGTATCAAAATAAAACAATGTTACTTTAAAAAACAAAACACATTTTTAGCTCTAGTCCGTTGAAATAGAAATATCACAGGCAACAAAATTTCAGCGTGGTATTTATTATTCAGTACAATGAGAGACGTTATGGTTCTGAATATTTTGCAAGGCACTGCATCTATGCAGCAAAGTAATGTCCTGTTACACAATGAAGCAATTAGTGACAACATTCTCTAGCTTGTTACATTACAGTATTGTCAGCGGTTCCTAACTTCCAGAGGCAGTTCCTTATTTTAAAGATTTGACCGTGGAAGTTCTGGTCTCTATACCCCATGGCACAGGAAGCTGACAGGCTGAGGTTTAACATTTTGACTGACACCACGACTGACTTACGTCATCCATGGCCCTTGGGACGTCACTGTCACTCTACTTGTCATAGAACAGACAGTTTTTAGCTGCCTGTGAGAAATTGTGTACTGTATATATGTATTTTTTTTATTTTTGTGACTGCTATATGTCATATTTGCCAACCTTTAAAAAGTGAATTCCAGGAGATCCCTGGCAGGGGGCGTGGTTGGAGGGGGCGGGGCAAGGTGAATAGTGTCATTTTGGCCCTGCCCCCACGACAAAATGCCGTTTTTTGTTGTTGCGGGGACGGGGCCAAAACGATGCGATTAACCGCGGATCGCGTCATTTTGGGGAGTAAGTTCCAGTATGCGGGATACTTGCCTGCTCTCCCGGGAGTCTGGGAGACCTACCCGAATTTCAGGAGTCTCCCGGACATTCCGGCAGAGTTGGCAAGTATGCGATATGTCTGATAAATTTGACATCAGTCTGGGAAAAAATGTTAAGGACTAATAAGCAAATTTTACAATTACAATTATGCTACATTACATTTTAGGTACCGAAATTGTCCCAGTTTTAGGATGTGAAGAGATTCTGGGCTTGAGTCATTAAGGCAGCATACTGAGCGCAGTTGTTCTCAACGGCATGTAACTCGGCTCTGCGTACTCCCGGTCAGCATGGAAAGGATCTCAAGATACGTGTGGTGAAGACTATGGGTGTAGGTTTACTCTGCTGTACTAGACCAGACACTGCAGGATGCCTACAATACGCATGTGGAATATGAAAGCTCAAAAGAACACACAGAAAAATCAATTAAAGTTACCTGCCAATAATATAATCATTTATGATTAGAAATGGAAATTGAAAAACATTAGGGTCAGGCTGTCCTTAATGTCTACTGTACATAAAATACGTTATTACAGCTGCTCCTGACTGCAGACTCATGTTATAGCGTGCATGCGCTACTGACCCAGGACTTAGACTATACCCTTAGCTGGAGCAAGAGATACGGCAGAAAAACAAACTTTCACACAAGCAGACCTGGCTGCATTCGCTTGAGTTTGGCACGCCCACATTGGGCATCAAGTACGGGCACACGTCCCTTCCCAGCCCACTCCCCGAAATCGTAGGCCATCGCAACGGTCGTTTGCATTGGCATACGCAGTGTAGCTGCTTTAGTTGATGGCCGAGTGTCCTCGTTCTGGGCATGCGCAGAAGGGATTTGCGTATGATACGCACAAAAAAAACAGATGCGTTCTTTAATGACTCAGGCCCTCTGTGTTTGGAGAGGGGAATTCATTTTTGGATATAATGTACGTATTTGGGCAGGATGTGTGCAGTTTGTTGTGTATGTTTTTGGCAGAATGCGTGTGATCTGTGTATCGGACAGAATGGGCCTGATTCATGTTCGGACGCAGGTCTATTTGTGCGCCGTGTCTCGCGTGAAATAGCTCTGCGCATGCTCAGAAATTACCTTTATGCCAATGAACGCAAATGCGTGTCTGTACGCAAATAACACTTATGACTGCCTACGACTTAAGAGGGAGAACTGGCGAGGTTAGGGGCATATAAACATAGACCATGCACAGTAGGGGTGCGACAAGGCCGTTCTGACGCACAAGCGGCCGATTCAAGATCTGGTTTCAGCCGTATCACTTGCACCAGCTACAGGTCGGGTGTAAATACCGCCTGATAGTGATGACTCACACTGCAAAGTCTTTGCTTTATAAACTACACATATGTGTGCCACTAGCTAGCAGAGAACATGTGTACGCAAGGGAAATTGTACAAATACATTGTATGTACAGTATGCATTAAAAGCATCTTGAGTTATTTATTTAAATAAAAATTTAAATCCATAATTTTTAATAATGATTATACTGTTAAGAGTCGTTCATTCACTTTATATGTTTTTTTATATGCCGGTCTGACTATTTGATATAATACACACTTTAATTCCTAGTGGTGTAATTGCGCTGTTTTTTTCTTTTTGTACATTTTTTTATATGTTCTGATCTGACCTTTATTGAATAGACACTTGTGCGTTTACTGCTGTCTGTTGTATGTATCTACATACGGCCCTCTGTACGGCCCTGCGAACCTCAATTTACGTCTTATAAGCAAAATATTAATAATACAGAAGTCTAAAGAGCCAAATTATGTGATTTTAGAAAAAAATAGGGATCCAAAACCAAACCCAAAACACAGGGGTCAATGAACATCTCTAGTAATTATAGATGGAGCAGACAGGATTGCTAACCATCCCAAATTGCTAAAAGTCACTAAAAAGGTCACAATTTTCCCTATCAGTAAAAAAGTAGACTGTAAAAGTAATATCCCAGCCTAATTCTACAATATAGCAGAATTATCATTAATAAAATATGCTCTACTCTATTACTATGTTATTCTGTGTTTTTAGATCTCCTGTGACCAATCCCTTCCATGACCAGGTCATTAGTGCTTTATAGTACAGTAGACCTTACTGCATAATTATGATTACCAATCCTTCTATTACAATGACCATGTTCCAATAATAATAGATTAGTACGTGGTGGGTTGGGGGCACAGTCATGTACTAGATGTCCAAATCAGAGTCTGGTTGAGATGGACACTTATGGTGGTCACCAAGAGGTCTATGGCAACTGACAGTCTTCCATGGCAGAGATAGGAAGAAATGTCCATAGGACAACATTAGCCCGGGCACTTTACGAAGGTGGGCTTCATGGATGGTTGTCAAAGATAACCCAATGCTGGCAAAATCTCACAAGAGATATTGCTTAGAGTTTTCCATAAAGTGGAGGAACATTCTATAGTCCGATGAGAGCAATACTTAACTTATTGAGCCCAACATGAGGTGCTATGTTTGGCTCAAGCTTAATGCTGCACAACATTATACCAACTGTGGAGCCTGATGGTGGGAGCTTTTTGTGACAATGACCCAAAATCCACAGTGGAGTATCTTAAATACAAAGCCATGTAACGTTCAGTCAAGGAGAAGACCTCAATCTCATCAAGAATGTGGAATAATTAGAACATTAATAAATTAATTTAATTTAATTAAGAAAAAGTGCACAATAGCCACCTCGATTTGAGCAGTATGCCTAGTTTTCAACCGACGCAAACAAATTTGTGGAACAAGATGGCGGCATTTGTGGAGTAGTACTTTTCACGGGTTAGTTGGTAGAGTTGGGTGGATCGAGATAAGAACAATGTAAGACAACTAGTATGCCTAGTGTTGCAAGATTTCATTTTGCAGAATAACATGACTGAAATGAGAGATTGAGAGGGGGTAGAGGGTGCATTTTTAGGTGTCTTCCTTGCTAAGAACCCATATTTATTTCAGTTCCACAAAATTACTTTATTTTTGGCCCACCTCTGAGCTGGAGAATATTGGCTCTTGACCTATGCCTTGAAGACAATGCATTGGCCCTTTCCAGAAGTATTTTGAATGGAGAATGGCATTTCTAAACACACTTTCCCCAATTTAAACTCACAATGTTCCACATGTAAGGCAGTCCTTATGTCCATTCACTATTATGATAAATGTAAGCCATTAATTCGCCTAAACCAAACTGTATTTTAGTAAAAAAGAGAAAAGCTTTAATTTAATAAAATGGATTTTAATATTAGAGATTTTAGACTGGCATCCAACGTGCTTTAGAAGAATTGAGTCCAGAGTTATATTTTTGGATCAGTAGTAAGAATTCAAGTAGTAATCCATTTTAAAACAGCAAGCACACATAGAAGGTTATGTTATCCTCTTTTAAATAACATGTTTAAGCATACATTATCTTAGCTGTCAGTCTACAAATCATTATCTCCTTTTCAAAATCTCTTTCAAAATAAGCCAGTTACACAGACACAGGCCCACAGCTCTCAGCATGTCATGTGAAGGTGGGGAGGGAGGGGGAGGTTTTAACAGTACACAGAGTTCAGAGGGGCATTCCAAAGCATCTTTGCTCACTATATCATGTGCCACTTGACTGTGGTTGCTATTGGAGTCCATGACATTGTGTGGAATTATAAATCAATAACAGCAGCCTGAAAAAACAAACCAATGAAAAATGGTAAATACTAACATTTTTCTTACAGCCTGCCAAAGTGATTTATGGTTAAATAACACAGGTCTGCGAAATTTAAGGTATTGAAAGCTTTTTTAATAAGACTTTAATATTCTTGATTATACTCCTGTGTACATGAAGAAATAGTATATAATTTTTTTTTACATTTACCTGTAAGGGGTTAACATACATTTTTAAGAAAAAAACAAGAAGTTTAATTGTTCTTGAGATATTTATTGTGAAATACGAAGAAGTGTAGATGATATCACTGTTTATTATGTAATTAAGACAAAATCAAATAAAATCAAAACAATAATAGAAACAAAACCATCATTATTGAAAAAAAATCATTAATATTTTGCTTTTTTTGTCTTCAAACTTCATTTTGTCTCTTTTCGCTTATAAGTTTTTTCTGTGTCGTCTCTGTGTATCATCCAGCAGTAGTCAGCCATCATGCTGACGTCCTAACGACCCTGTCATCTTCTTTCTACATCTTTAACATCTTGGTGGAACCGTTCACCCCGTTCTTCACTGTAGTCTCCGAGATTATTTGGGAGATACTCAATATGGGAATTCAAAAAACGTACCTTTAAATTCATATTGCAGCCAAGGTTTCTGTAACTTATAAGCATGTCCCTGACAATCTCTTTCTGGTTTGGATCCTTGACATTGCCCAAAAATTTTTAAATCACTTGTTTGAACGAAGTCCACACCGAAAGTACAACAATATTCATTACACGCCCAAAAATGTTCATCTTTATTAACTTTCTAATGTCAGAGCCTGTAATAATGCCTCCTTCAGTCTAGCATCGGATATGTTAGGGAATTTGGCGCAAAGATATTTGAACGCTTCTCCATCTTTAGGCAGTGCTTTTACAAATTGTTTAATCAGTCCTAATTTTATATGTAGAGGTGGAAGTAAAACTTTATTTGGATCTACTAAACTGGATTTGATGACATTATTTTTTACAATTTCTGAACTTTTTTGAGCTGGCCAATTGTTTTTTAATTTTTTAGCTCTGCTATCCCATTCACAGAGAAAACATGGGTGTAATCTTGTTGCTGGCCAAGTACCATGCATACAATTTTAAGATCTCCACATGTTAACCAGTTGTTTCTTGCATATCCAATCAGTTCCAAAACAGTTTTCAAATTTTCATATGTTTCTTTAAGATAGACTGAATGTGCTAATGGTATTGACGCGTATGTGTTGCCATTGTGCAATAAAACAGTTTTTAAACTTCTTTTTGAACCAACGAAGTTAATGGTGCAGTTCACTTTTATGTTACTAGCTTCACGGATTTTAGAGGTGCGGGTAGGCCCTTTTGGGCTCTGTGTCCCCAAAGATCTAGGGGGGTTGTGTGGCCTTTTGGTTCCAGCCCCCCTGAACCCCATCGTTTGCTCACACTTTCGGGGGTGAGCTAGTTGTCGAGCCCTGGGTGAAGCCTCAGTGGATCCCAGGGCTGAAAGGGACCCCCTAGCCTTGCGGCGAAGGGGGTCTGAAGACCCTTGCCCCCTAAGGGTCCATTAGGATCCGGGGGTCGGGGACTAGGGCCTATCCTTTTTTGAGGAGGGCCAATAACCGCACTCTGATGCACGTTTTTTTTAAGTTTTGCACTATTTTCCGTTCATTAGGGCACAAAATCACTGTTCCCGGGATTTCAATAAAAAAATAAATATAAAAATGGTGCAGTGTGAAAGTGTGTAGAACTAAACTGCAATATAAATAAATATTGCATACATTAAGGGGATCCTGAGTCATCTTGCCTATTTCTTCATTTACCTCAGACTTGTTGCTCATTTTTCCTTTCAGATTGTGAAATCATTCACTGACTTCACCAACAACCTTTTCTGCAGTGTGACACATAGCAGAACATAACGCTGTCTATACTGGGAGCAGTTATTTTGCTATTAATACAATGATTTTACAACCAGGGGCTGGCTGGGCTGAGGGGCTGGGGGACGTTGGGGCATCTGCCCACAGAGTTGGTCCCGTAGTGGGCTACATCCAATTTTAAAATGTTCCTAATAGGCTGCTGAGCCAGGTCTCACCCACTTCCCCCTCCCCGGGGCTAAAATATACCAACCAACCTATGTTTACAACTGTCCTGTCCCGGATCAATCAGAAGCAAAATCTAAGGTTCCATGAATGTGCCGATATTCACATGCTCGAAAAATCTGGAAATAACCATTTACTGCCTCTTTCCTCTCTAACTTGAGAAATCTGAAAATGAAAGAGTGCAGTCATGGCTAAAAGTTTTGAGAATGACACAAATATTGGTTCTCACAAAGTTTGCTGCTTCAGACCTTTTTGTCAGATGTGTCTATGGTACACCGAAGTAAAATTACAAGCATTTCAAGTGTCGAAGGCTTTTATTGACAATTACATTAAGCTTATGCAAAGAGTCAATATTTGCAGTGTTGACCCTTCTTTTTGAAGACCTCTGCAATTCGCCCTGGCATACTGTCAGTCAACTTCTGGGCCACATACTGACTGATGGCCGCCTTTTGTTGCCTAAGCAATGCTTGCAGTTTGTCAGAATTTGTGGGTTTTTGTTTGTCCCCTCGCCTCTTGAGGATTGACCACAAGTTCTCAATGGGATTAAGGTCTGGGGAGTTTCCTGGCCATGGACCCAAAATATCCTTGCCTGTGAAGCCCTTTTTGTGCAAAGCAATGATGACTGCACGTGTTTCCTTGCAGGTAACCATGGTAAACAGAGGAAGAACAATCATTTCAAGCACCACTCTCCTTTTAAAGCTTCCAGTCTGTTATTCTAACTCAACCAGCATGACAGAGTGATCTCCAGCCTTGTCCTCATCAACACTCTCACCTGTGTTAACCCGAGAATCACTGACCTGAAGTCAGCTGGTCCTTTTGTAGCAGGGTTGAAATGCAGTGGAAATGTTATTGGGATAAAGTTCATTGTCATGGCAAAGAGGGACTTTGAAATTAATTGCAATTCCTCTGATCACTCTTCATGACATTCTGGAGTATATGCAAACTGCCATCATAAAAAACTGAAGCCTTAGACTTTGTGAAAAATAATATTTGTGCCATTCTCAAAACTTTTGGCCATGACTGTATGGTTGTAGTGAAAATCTGCTGTACAGTGTAACTTTTTAACAAGGCTTTTTTTTTTTATATAATTCTATATTGTTTCAGCACATAGTGTAGCTGGAACATTGATCACTGAGCATTTTAACAGACCTAATGCTAAAACTACCGCAGATAGTTAACTGTAATGGTACTATGATGGAGCCAGTTGGGTACAGGTAATCTAGACAATGTGATGCTATTGCTGTTATCATTTCAGCTTGCACCATAGTATGCTGCAATACTATATACAGACTCCTGACGTCATATTACTGTATATTGCCTTTTAAGCTATAAGAATTTTTTGGGGAGATTGCCATTGGTCCATAAATACTCCCATTATACTACTGCTACTCCCCCCTAACTTGATTCTGGCAGGTGCTAGAAACAGCATTTTTCTTTTTCACAGTACCCTGCTCCTAATATAAGAAACATGTGGATTCTCCTGGCAGGGGCCATTTTGAACTTAAGTATTGCTGATGCCTCCACGTGTCCTCTGCAGCTGATTGAAGCATCTCATGATATCTGAGGTCTCACACATGGGATAACAGCAGTTCTGCCTGTTGAGTACATTTTATAACAAATGCCTGGGTGGAGTTCTACTCTTAAGAGTTACGTTTGACCAATCACTCAAGAAGATATAATAAACTAGCTATAGATGCTGGTTCCCAATAAATGGAGCCTCACAGCAGGGACACAATAGAGAGTAGACTGTTCTACCATAAATGGTGGATTATAATATCCCATTTGTTTATGAATATAGTTTATGGTGTATACAGGGCTGGATTAAGGGAATGGAGGCCCCTGGACTAATGGAGTCCCCCCTCCTCCCCCCCCCCCCCCCAAGAGCTTACCTCCGTCTTTTCTTCTTTCTGTAGTCCTTCCTGGCACGCAGTAATCTCCTTAATGAGGAGATCTCTGAGACTATGAGTCATTGTCTCACTCTCATGAGATCTCCTCAAGAAAAGACGGAGGTAAGCGCTCGGGGGGTGGGGGGACGACGGACGATGACAGGCTTAGCAGGCAGTTAACAGCATACGATTTGCTGTTAGCTGCCTGCTATTCTATGTGACCATCATCTGACAGTAGGAGCCGCCGGCCGCGCTACAGCTGAGCAACTCAAAAACCCCCCCCAAAAAAGCAACCAAGTATTTTCAAGGGCCCCCCAGATGCACGAGGCCCTGGGTCCCAGTTAGACCTCAGGTTAATCCGGCCCTGGGTGTATATCAGGTCTTTATAATAAATAATCTATTGGCCCAACATCATCCAGACGTATTGGGTCTGATTCACAGTGAATAGTGAGAGCCCCCCCCCAGTGCTTTTAGTTATTAAGTAAAATTCAGAGAGCAGAGATTATACATAGGTTATATATTATTTATAACTTACAATACATAGTACAGGTATGCAAAAATGTTACAATGTGTTACAGTCAATTGCTGATGTCATCAAGGGCCTGATTCATTAAGGAGAGTTAAGCAAAAGTAAGTAAGTAAGGAAAAAACACGTTGCATTGTAGGGGAGGTAGATTTAAAATGTGCCAGCAGATTTATAGTTGGGGTAGGGCATGTCCTAGATCACCTTTAAATTTCAGTGTACAAATAAGTGTATAAATAAGCTATCAAGTATTTGTGTGCTACATGAAAAAAACAAAAAACAGTATTTTCCTTATGTGCAAAATAAACTCATTCCCACCCCTTGTATTGCAACATAATTTTGTCCAGAAAAATTCAATTTTTGGCTTAACTCTGCTTAATGAGTTAGGGCAATTATGCTGACGTATAGTCAACCCTTAGCTGGACAACGTACTGTCACAAAACAAGTTGCACAACCTAATGGCCAGTGCTGACATTAATATTGAATGTCACAATGATTTGATTTGCTGACGGTATCAAACACATTTACTCCACCTCAGCATATTTCCCAACATGAACGTTGTTATTTGGTATAGTGTGTACGTTACTCTGCAGAGGGGTGTAGTTAAGTCACATTGGGAGCATGCAAAATCTCCAGGTGATGCGCCTACCGCTATTTAGCAATAGGTGACCCCAAAACACTATCCCTCACCTAGATACACCCCTGCATTGTACAGCTCACCATTAGCCGATGCATGTGTCACAACAGGGACTCACAACAGTGTCCTAGAATCGGGAATGTCCCACCTAAATTGGTACAGATGGGAGATGTTCATTAATCAAGTTTCATTCATCATGCTTGAAAGTGCTTTTATTTTATTATCTTCAATTCTTTCCTTCCTCTTCATTGCCGACGCTACAATCATCATCATCACCATTTATTTATATAGCGCCACTAATTCTGCAGCGGTGTACAGAGAACTCACTCCCATCAGTCCCTGCCCCATTGGGGCTTACAGTCTAAATTCCCTAGCACACACTAGGGTAAATTTGTTAGTAGCCAATTAGCCTACCAGTATGTCTTTGAAGTGTGGGAGGAAACCGGAGCACACGGAAGAAACCCACGCAAACACGGGGAGAACATACAAACCCAAAACAGATAAGGCCATGGTCGGGAATTGAACTCACGACCCCAGTGCTGTGAGGCAGAAGTGCCAACCACTAAGCCCCCGTGCTGCCCAATACCTTGTAGGTTTAAAGCGTAAGTGATGTCAGCACTGACAGTAGAATGACATGTCCACCTTCTAAAGGGTTTTCAGATCAGCCTTGTGAATCCCAACACAGAGGAAATACCGCGCGACCAGGTTGCAGCACGTTCAGATGCCTGTTACAATTTTGGCAACATTATAAAATAGATTGCAGAGATATATTTCATCCAGGCAAATTCTGCTTAAGGGTCTTTGTCGGATCTTGGGGCAATCACTGTCATGTCATATTTACTTGATTTAAATAGAACATACCTTTTGGCACTTTAAATACTACTCTTAAGAAATTTAACTAGAAACCCCAGAGAATAATAAAAGTTAATATTTGGTACCTACACACTGAAAAAGGAGAAATGAAGTGTTTCAATATTAAAAATAGGGACTTCCCAGGCTCAAACCTCATCTCAGACTGTCCCTGTAAATCAGGGATAGGTATTACTGCGCAGGCATGGATCATGCATATAAACTAATTACAGTGAAGCCATAAACCTAATTGATCCTTGTCTATCATTCAATAATAAGTGGAGGAACAGAGTCCTACTCTCACACAGCGGTATAGAGCTGCAGGTCTATCTGAAACCAGTCGTGACTGCCACCTTGTGGCGGAAAACTAATCTCAGGTGCTTAAAAGGCTGATCAAAGATCTGATTTTGAATACTACCAATGTTCATTTCTCAGGATTCCGGGGGCCAGCGTTGAAGATAAGGGAGACCGTCTCTCTGTCTGTGGCTCATGAAGAAAGATGGGAAGAAGGATGTTTGTGGTTGAGGCGTTTCTATATTGCTTTGCCACAGAAATCCTTTCCCACTAAAATGTTGTTTGTACTAAAACTTTGTTTCTAAAATAGTCTGGAACCACACAGAATAAACTCTTTCTTAAAGGGAAAATATATTATTTATATTATGGTTTGTTTCAATCATTAGATGCTCCTTCGTGCTTTTCATAATGTTTATTTAGCTGACAATGCTGTTTGATAAATTATATAGTATTAGCATATAAGTATATACATAATTTAATGAACATTTTGCATTGTAATGAACAGACAAATAGCAATAGATAACATTGTATTATTATTATTTCAGTAGTGTCATGTCATACCATAGCCTTTCCGTGGTCAATGCTGCATGCAGAGATTTAACATCCTTATTTATTCATCTTCAGCTATTTACATTGTGCAACTAATTCCGTAGCGCTATACAGAGCACACATTCACATCAATCCCTGTCCCATTGGAGCTTACAGTCTAAATTCCCTAACACACACACAGACACACACACACACTGGGGTCAATTTGATAGCAGCCAATTAACCTACTAGTATGTTTTTAGAGTGTGGGAGGAAACCGGAGCACCCGGAGGAAGCCCATGCAAACACAGGGAGAACATACAAACTCCACACAGATAAGGCCATGGTGGGGAATCAAACTCTGAGTCTGTGTCTCTGTGTATGTTAGGGATTTAGATTGTAAGCTCCAATGGGGCAGGGACTTATGTGAATGAGTTCTCTGTGCAGCGCTGTGGAATTAGTGGTGCTATATAAACAGATGATGATGATAGTGGGAATTGGAACAAAATCACACTGGTCAATCCAGAAACAATCAGCATTAATGACAGCACTGCTTGAGATTTGATACAAATTTGTTAGACAATTACTGCAATAAACCCCATCTGCCAACTGTTGAATCCACAGGGGGCTGGCTAGGCTGGCGATGAGGGTGGCATCTGCCCCCCAGGCGGGTTACATAGAGGGCTACCTTGGGCTAGGTCACCTGCATTCATTAGGATGCTGAGTCAAGTCTTGTCCCTTGGGTTGAAATTTTTCCAGCCCTCCCCAGATTATAGTACTACCCATGACTGGCCTGCTTCCTTATACACTGCTCCTGTACACTATATGCCGTTTACTGACTATCTGCGTTACATCTGGAGGGTATTTACAAAGATCGAAATGGGGGAAAAAGTTGTTTGTGCACTTAGATATTCCTTATCCTTGCACATGGGTTTGTGGAGGATCGGAAGTTATCACTGGAAGAATTGAACAGAGTCAGGTGGTTCCTTGACGAGTAGGTACTCCGGTACATCTAGTTTAGTGTATTTGTGCAGTAACGAGCTTCATTTGTTGAAATGAGGACATAAAGTGGCAATATTACATTAACTGATGTACAGAAGGGAGCAGAGTTACACTACCTTAGATTAATTGGGAACACAGGCTACATGTACACATTATTATTTTTTATTATTATCCCCTATGTATAGGGCGTCACAAAACCTCTGCAGCACCGTACAGAATACAAACAGTTGAGTATACAAGGTAAAAACAGTACAGGAGACCCGTACATATAAATGTACCTTTAGGTAGATACTTATTTAACCAGCTCTTTCATCCATGTGTCGTAATTTAATATTATCTCTCCTCTATCTCGTTAGTTCCTCTTTGTACTGTGATTCAGTGTCATTTATTGCATTCATTGTATTTATCATTTCTTACTCATCCTCTCTCTTTGTATACTTTGTTATCAGATAATACGCAGTAGGCTACAGAGTAGCAGGATGCTCATGCACTACTGAGTAAGCACTGAGTAAGTCATATTCAGAGTTTAGAGAAGTGAGACAGACTTATACTCTCTCCAAGTTATCTGTCTCGCTAATTACTTGCAAAACCACCAACATAGATTACATGATGTCCCTGCAATTCGTTAGGACAGCAAGACCATTCAGAACTAAAATGCTTGAATAACATAAAAAAGAACAAACATTCTCTGATAAAACAAGATATTTAGACTTCCTTGACAATCGGGTACCTAGCTTCACGCAGGGCACAAGAATGTGCCCATGGTTACTTTTGGGTCAATGTTCTCCAGTTGTCCCCCTATGTGATGGGAGTGGGGTAATGGGCACTTTTGATAAAGGATAAGTCCACCTGTTATCGGTAGCAAGAGATCTGATCTCTTTGGTGTTCATAAGCATACACAGTGTGAATTATTTTACATTGTCTATGAAAGTGTTGTTTTATAATGTAATGTATTTGTCCTGATCTTTTTGTATGTACAGTAACCTGATGCCAAAGTGATTCAGGGCGGCTTCTGGTGACTGAGGGCTGGAAAACAGAGAAGTCACTAACTAGGGGAGGTAATCATCACTAATGAAGTTAACAAAGTATTTTTTTCCTATGTGATCTTCCCATTGTCTTCATGAGCCCTGGCTTGTAGGAGATAATTGCATGTGGGGTCGAGTGTGAGGGAGGCAGTAACAGTGCCTCTGGGCCAGTCTCCTGGAGATAACAGCCTCCAAAAGGACCGATATCTAGTGAGTACTCACACCTACTCCCAGGAGGACATAGCATAGAAAATTAGGAGAATACAAAAGTCCCAGCCCTGGGAAAGCAGAGGAGTTCTGAGTTGGGTTGGATGGTAGTTGTTGGGAGCAAGGACTGGTTAGGGACTGTTGTTCCCTCTGTCTTGAACTGTTGTGACACAACTATAATAATGGAGTCAGTGTCACGTTGGAGAGAAGTGACGTATGGAGAGGAGTATAGCTCTGGCTGGGAGTTACAGCTTCCGCTGGACTGGTACTGCTGTGACAGAATCAAGAGAAGTTCTTACTCCTGAATGGTACAAGCAATACTCATCCAGTCTTTGTGCTGTTGTGTGCCTTCTTAAAGTGGGGTGACCTATTAATGAGAGAAGAACCTACGTAGTACACAGGTCACTGTTAAAGTCTCTTTAGCTGTTGTCCGTCTATGTCCCTGTGCGTACTGCTATTGTACTGCTATTTTCCCATACTGTTTATAGCGGTGGTAATACTGTAACTTATATTTCTTAAATAAAATTGAGTTGTAAGATACATTTTGGCTCTCTATTAAGTCAGAACCCACAGTAACAGTTCCACAAAGAATGTCAAGGAGCCATCACAAAGAGGTTCCATGAAGAATGTCAAGGAGCCAGAGCCATCACAAAGAGGTTCCATGAAGAATGTCAAGGAGCCAGAGCCATCACAAAGAGGTTCCATGAAGAATGTCAAGGCCATGGCAATCCCAAAAAATTGTCACAAATAACAAGAAAGAGTTGCAGGGTGCTGCTGGTACATCTGAGGGGAAAGAGCGGTGGTCAAGAGGTATGGCTAGCACTCTCACCCTGGGATTTATAAATTGGGAATAGTCCCTACCCCAGGGTCATGTGACATTTAAAAAAAAACTTGATCTAGCACTTCAACAACTACCACTACAACTTCATAGGGATTGACATCCACTAAGGACCAAGATGACATAAAGAAACTCCTGTCAAGCCTAGAGACCAAATGGACCTACCGATTGAACACAGTAGACCGAAATGGACAAAAGACAGCAACACACTTGTAAGGGTTTTACTAGGACACAGGCTAGTAAGAATGACAACAGCTCTATGACTTTATCCCTTTTATAACACATATCAGAGAATTCTTGTAAACCAATTTATTGCCAAAATCTCAGAGATACCAGCCCTAGGAGTACATGGGAGGCTGAATCTTTTTTCCAGGTAGAATGTAAATTATGGACCTAATACTACCATTTGCTACACAGACCAGACCACAACACCAGGAGGTATTTCGAAACGCTACAGGACACTGAAAACCATTATATTTATCATCACATAGCTCATAGAAACCACAGAGATCTGAGTCTCTTTCTCCTGAGATATAAAGGAAAAGTAGTATCACCACCCATCTGCGTACACACAAAAAACACCACCAGGAAATACCTAAAAATTTTAATTAGCTATCAATGGCTTGGCAACATGTTTTAAACCTATGAAACAATCAAAAATAATTTGAGAAGTTTAAACAACTCTGTGGAAGAAACCTGGAAGTGATGTCATTAGCAGTAAAAAAAAACCAAAGAACAAAAACCAACAAAATCAGAACAGGGGATAAAAGGGCATAAAAAGTCAACAACAACCGGATCTCAGAAGCACTGGGCTTGAATCAGGACTATTATCCTTTTTTTCTGGCTTGACAATGGAAGAGATAAAGAAACAACCAGTACAGAAACAAGCAATTACTTTACAGCTGAGATTTTTATTTTACATTTTTTATGAGGTATTCTTAAAAAATGTCTCCAAATTGAATCGGTCTACCTTGTTTTGCATCACCTTCCTACTAACAAAAAAACAACGAACACCACATATCCAGCACAATCCAAGAAGATTAAAAACCACACGAAAAAACAGGTATCTTAAGATGGAAAACCCCTTAGGTGCACCAATTCCATGTCCCAGCACTACATCTGTTTTTCTGTTTAGTTTTAGAACAACACTAATTTTCCCCTGACACATTAATTTCACAGATTCCGCTGCTCTAACCATAGGGTTGGGGCTGACACTTAGTAAATTTAAGCCTCTGGGGAAGGCATAATAACATTTGAGGATTTATTTTACTTTTCTGCTTATATTCCACGCTTCAAGAATTGCAAAATAAAATAAATATGTTTGGGGTGGTGGCAGCTGTAGTAACACACCTGTTCTGGATTAGTCTGCACTTGGGAATGGACGCCAATCTTGGTTTAAGTAAAGAAATAGGAATGAATCCAGTCATCTGTTGTGGTCAATGAAGAACTGGATAATAATGATTCCAACCACTTTAGTAGTTACAAGTACATCTGCAATTCTCAAACCCTGTATTTATATTCCTTTCTTGTATACTTTGCTACTATTTTCCCAGAAACAGGCTGTCTGCTAAGAGCCAGCAGCTTAGATGTATTTAATTCAAAGCAAATTCTGAATTTTATATGAATTAAGTGTCATGGCTTTTACAGGAGAAAACATCTGAGCATCATCAATTTATATAGCGCCTCCAATTCTGCAGCGTTGTACAACAATTTTTTTTGTCTTTAACATCCGTCCCTGCCCCATGGGAGCATTCACTCTAAATTCCCTAACACACACTCACCCAGGCACACCCAGACTAGTGTTAGGTTAATTGACTGCCGGCAATATATTATTAGAATGTATTTGGAGTATGGATGGAAATTGGAGCACCTGGAGGAAACCCACGCTAACATGGGAAGAACTCAAGACCCCAGTGCTGTCAGGCAGAAGTGCTAACCTCTGAGCCACCAAGCTGCCCAGACAGCAAGTCAACCAGTTTCGCTTGGGTTGTAAGGTAGGCACAGGTGTTAATAAAATATTTAAGAAATAATTAACAAGAGTAAGACAGAACAGAACAAAGAGCAAATACAAAAAAAAAATAATATGCTTAACAATAAACAAGTTAGTAATACCGACGCAGAGGGGCTCCATAAGCAGGATGCACTGGTGCTGGGAACAAGGTGCAGAAGAAAAGCCACTGAATATAAAACAGGATAAAGGCTAGGATAGTCTAGGCCAGGGTTTCCCAAACCCAGTCCTCAGGGCTCCATAACAGGGCAGGTTTTCCATATCTCCTTGCTGGAGCACAGGTGTATTCATTACTGACTGACACATTGTAACAGATCCACAGGTGGTCTTAATTATGCCACATGTGTTCCGGAAAACCTGCACTGTTGGGGACCCCTGAGGACTGGGTTTGGGAAACCCTGGTCTAGGCAAAGCAGACACAATCCATGAGCTCTGAAGAGACGGTACAGTTGTGAAGACCAATTAGCAGGATCCGGAGCAAGAAGAAAAGAAGATTCTGGAAAGTTTTATTTTTATGCAATTAAACTTGTGAAAAATTGTGTTTTGTGTATGTGTCTGTTTGTATTGCAGATTGAGCAATAAATGAAAAGTGCTTAGAGGGGAAGTGATAATCATCTTTGACTCGCCATGCAGTAAATACATCCTGCTTAGAGGGAGCTGATCTTAGCCTTCTAATCAAAAAGCCACAGTGTCACGCTGCATGTATTTGATGGGGGGGTGGGGTGTCTAAAAGCAGGTTTGGCAAAACCAGGGTACAGAGAAGTTGGTAAATAAAATGCTATCTACGAACCTCTCGGATGAATGCTGAGTACAGTAAACTATGACTTAAGACATAAGACCACTTGCTGTACACTTTCTAAAACAAATGATCGAGTTCCAACTAACTTGTGTCATTGAAACGCATTAAATGGCACAATTATTACATATGTATTCAGTGGTGAGGCCTTGATAAGACTCTGCAGATCAGGGACTTCCTTTTCGGTAAGTAGGAGGCTGCAATTAGCTCATAATCCCTACTTGAAACTCACATTTGGTTCCTTCTATCTATTACATATCAAAATAGGAACCAAATGTTGAACAGTAAAGAATCGTTTAACTCCTGACTTGCCAGACTCACTATATTTCCCTTGAAGGATACAATTACCAATTTGCAACTGTTCTATATTAATTTACAGTTTGTGTGACTGACTCACTGTTAACATAATAACTGAGATTATTATAATAGTTTTAACCCTCTGTTTGCCCATTAATACACAGAGGCAAACCCATATATGATGATAAATGATCACCCTACGTGTGTGTGTTACAGCAGTTATCAATGTTGTCTCACAGCACTGTGACAAGGAGTTTGATTGCAACCATGGCCCAAATCTTTGTGGAGTTTGGGTTTCCTCCCACAGTACAAAAACATGCAGATGGGTTAATTTTGTGAGATGCCAATTAATCTTAGAGTGTGCTTGTGTTGTAGACAATATAGACTGCAAGTCCTTAGAGGTTAGGTACTGATGGGAATGATTAAATGTACTCTGTAAAGTGTTGTGTAATATGTAGGAGCTATGTAAATAAATGACAATATATAATATCTATGTATATTACTAGTGTTTGCAAACACAGGAATTATCTGCTCCTTAATTATCATTAATGTTTATTTTGTATCTATTCCTACAAATGTATATTTTGCACCCATTTATTCTCAGTCAACTGATGTAAGCTCCAATGGGGCAGGGACTGATGTGAGTGAGTTCTCTGTACAGCGCTGCGGAATCAGCGGTGCTATATAAATAGATGGTTTTGATGATGATGATGATAGATAGGGTACTATTCTTGTCAGGGAACCAGCAGCTATTCAGAAAAGAACCATAATTTTTTCACTGTTTACCCAACTTTAGTGCAACATTTTGCACCACTACTGGAAAATATTGTGCATTCTAGGTTTCGGGTATATATTGTGGCAGGATCGTATTAGGGCTGCCTCTGGGGTGGACGGTTGCACTTTAGCCAGATAAATCACACACATCCAGTGTTTCAGGTTCAATAGTCTCAGCTAGCTTTTTTCACCAGCTTGCAAACAGAACAAAATATAAAAAAAATCCTAGCCCTCTGACTACTAACTTATGCAGAGATACCCCCTCTATAGAGTGAGGGGTCTAGTGCCCCTCAAATAAACCAAACAATGGCATTCACAGATCAAAGTTGCATTTTATCTCAGGAGCCATCTGGCCTCCTCCCTAGACAGTGAGAGACAAAGTGATCAGAGCTGCAGCCTTTTACAGGCAGCATACAGGTGCAACTCCTGATTAGTCTGCTGTGAAACCTGCACTGGGAAGCTTTTCCCACACACCTAAACAATCTCTGTTGTTTTAAAATACAAATGAACGGAATCTAGGACTTATATAACTGTCATGCACTTGTTTCCTAGTACTTCTATCACTATATATATATATATATATATATATATATATATATATATATATATATATATGTATCACATAAAAAGTAATGTTATTTAGGTGGTGCCAGGAGTACTAATATGCAAAGTTTTTAATGAGACCTGCAGCTATTAAGAAATATATGACAATCCCTTCTTTTCAGCTGTTGCTGCACAACAGAAACAGTACTGACATTTAAAGTGAAAAAGTATAGACATGGGCTCAGTACAAGAGTGATGACTGCCTCAGTCATGAAGGGGTTAAAGGGTTTAATGTGACCACACAACTTCGATAGAAGTATATTCATCTTTAATTATGCATCTTTCGAAAATGTTTTGTGGCTTAAACATAGAAATCTTTGTGAAGGAAATTCAGTGTTACAAACACTAAAGAGGTTACCAAAATGTCAGCATGTGGAATGATGAATAATTTGTCACACAGTTCACAATCAACTTTTTTTTATGGGTTCCTGGGATATTGCAGTAGAAAGAGGAGGTTGGGTTTTCTATTGGTCTGAGTCACTAATTGCAGAGTGAACGTGATATCAATCTAGCTCCGGAGCATGTAATGAACACATCAAACTGTGATGTGGATAGCATTTAGCAAATGTATCTGTGAGTTGAAAAATGATGGATTTTGGCTGTTTTTCTCAAAGAATAACCTTGTGAAAGGACATGTTCTTTGTAGAGATGCTCAGGCACGGTTTACCCCCGAACATCGCCAATTTGAGTACCGAGCCCACTTCCTCAGACCTGAATCGAGGCAAAACGTCATTGTTGCATCGTCGGAACTCACGGGTTTTGGATTCCATAAGTAGATCCAGCATCACTGCTCACACAGAAACAGGGGTAGCAGTGTTCTTGTCACTCTCCAGTCTCCAGTCACATTGCTCAGTGTCATTGCTCACTCAGAAACAGGGGTAGCAGTGTTCTTGTCACTCTCCAGTCTCCAGTGACATTGCTCAGTGCCATTGCTCACTCAGAAACAGGGGTAGCAGTGCTCTTGTCACTCTCCAGTCTCCAGTGACATTGCTCAGTGCCATTGCTCACACAGAAACAGGGGTACCCGTGTTCTTGTCACTCTCCAGTCTCCAGTGACATTGCTCAGTGCCATTGCTCACTCAGAAACAGGGGTAGCAGTGTTCTTGTCACTCTCCAGTCTCCAGTGCCATTGCTCAGTGCCATTGCTCATACAGAAACAGGGGTAGCAGTGTTCTTGTCACTCTCCATGCTCCAGTGACATTGCACAGTGCCATTGCTCATACAGAAAAAGGAGGGGTAGCAGTGTTCTTGTCACTTAACAAAAATTGACTGGACATTAATGTTATTGAGGTTAATAATAATGTAGAAACAAAAAAAGAGCCAAATTATGTGATTTTAGCATTTTTTAGCAATTTTTTTTTTTTAAAATACAGATCCAAAGCCAGAACACGTGAGGGCGGTTTTGCCAAAACCAAAACACAAAGTTAAAACAGATTCAAAACCAAAACCAACACACCGGGATAAGTGAACATCCCTAGTTCTTTGCTTCCCTCTCAGTGTCTACAGTTTTATGGGTCTTTGCTGAAACTGGGTCATGAACCCCAATGTTTTGGCTGGGTGGGGTTGGGAGGCAAATACAAGCGTGTCAATATGGATAAAATGGTTGTGATGAAAAATGGGAAGTTGTGGTCCAAATGGTTCATATGTATATATGAACCATTTGGACCCTGAAAATAAAGCATAAAGATCCACAGGCACTATATACTATTTTTCATATGGGAACATCCTTCACATTTACAACCCCAGATGACATTACCAGAACAGAAGCGTTAACATGCTTTAATCCAGAAATAAACCAGTTATTTAGCAAAAAGAAAGGAACTTGCTAATTATACGGGCACCACCGTAACTGACTACCACTTCATGGTTCTTGCACTAGAACCACTGTTTCAAATCTCCCACTGGTAAGCTCAAGTCACCTGATTCTGATTCCTACACTGCTCTGCTCACCCAGAAAGCCACAGTATCATCTGGAGCCGACAAATGCCACCCTAGGTCCAAATAGCGATGAGAGAAAGGAGATGGGCCACTGAGGTGGGGAGGACTTGTGCTACCGTCAGGGAGGTGACTGTAAGCCCTAAATAGGAGATGCTATTCTGGGCCCCTTCCTCCATTTTCTATGTACACCCACTGAGCATTCATAAGCAGCAGTCACTAGAGTACCTGTAATTATGCAAATTAATAAAGTGTCTCGGCTTTAACCCAGGAGTTTTGGGTTCAAAATGTCTACCCCAATCATACACAATATTTCAATCCTGAATGTTTGTAAGTCCAACCCTCTAGACATTGTATCTCAAATTGTTTTGGTTATTTGTTAAATATATTTACAAAGTCAACAACCTCATCCTGAATAGCACAAACTAGCAGGGGTTAATAACTATTGTCATTCAATGGGGGACCAAGAGAGCCCCAATACAAAAAATGTTAATGGGTCTTTTCCTCCCGATCCTTTACACCTAATAGTGCTTAGTGCCCAAGGGACCACTCTTCTCCTGGTCCTATTCCACTTATCTGAGCCAATTCAAGGGCAAGTATTGCTTTGTGTGTGATAAATATAAGTTACTTTTAGAAAGGGTTTGTTACCTGTCATAATATCTTGCTCCTATTACTAGTGTTTGGACTACAACTCTCATTATCATTGTCTTCTTTATATTGCAAGTAATACTGTTATTCTTCAGACTGTCTTTCTGCCATTTCATCTTGGATGTCTTCTCGCCAACTCAAACTCAATCTTTCAAAAACTGAATTAATAATATTCCCACCCAAAAACAGAAGCTTCCTGCCTGACATTTCTATTTCTGTTGATAACATGACCATAAATCCCACCCCGCAAGCTCGTTGCCTAGGTGTAATCCTTGATTCACAACTGTTGTTTATTCCCCACATCAACTCTATATCTAAATCATGTTATACACCTAAAGAACATTTCCAGAATACGCACATATCTGACACTGCAAAAACACTAATTCATGCATTCATCATCTCACCATTAACTATTGCAATTACCTCCTTACTGGTCTTCCCAAAGTCAGACTTGAACCCCTACAATCTATTTTGCACGCAGCGGCTAGATTGATTTTCCTTACAAACCGTTATTCCTCTGCTGAGCCACTCTGTCAGTCTCTACATTGGCTGCCTGTATATCAACGAATCCAATATAAAATTCTTCTACTAACATACAAGGCCATCAACAAAATTGCACCGACATACATTTCCTCACTTGTCTCGAAATATCTCCCTACTCGACACCTCCGTTCTGCACAAGATCTACGTCTCTCCTCCACTCTCATCACATCCTCCCATTCTCGGTTACAGGATTTTTTCCGGGCTGCACCCACTTTGTGGAATTCCCACCCACGCACAATAAGACTTTCCTCTAGTCTTCAAACCTTCAAGCGTTCACTGAAAACCCACCTCTTCAGACAAGGTTATGATATTCCTCAACCACCATCTTAATTTCCCTAGATTACCCTATTACCATCCTCTACACTGCTAACGCAAGACAACAACCCTCTGACCAACATTGCAACACACACAGCCCACTCAATGCTTTTACCTTTGCATTCTAGCTGGTCCATTGTGCAATATGATGTAGCACATGCCCTTGTGTTTCAAACTCCCACTGTCCTATAGATTGTAAGCTTGCGAGCAGGGTTCTCTTACCTCTCTGTCTGTATGTATTACCCAGTATTGTCTTATCAATGTTTGTTCCCAATTGTAAAGCTCTACGGAATTTGCTGGCGCTATATAAATAAATATTGATGATGATGATGATGATGAGTTTCTACCATTTTTATTATTGATATTAAGATTGTAATACTACCTATTGCTACCTAATCTTCTTCAAATTCAGGTCCAGAGTGTACATAAACCGTAAGAGGTAGTTTCTCCATTTCATCTATGTCTCTGATATTGAATTTATTTTATGAAGGTGTACTAATAGGTTGATTAAGATGATTAAGAGTAAAAGCCCTCTTTACTATTCCACTAGCCCATGACTTAAGCAGAGTACTTTAAAAACATGATACTAATATCCTGATTCATGCAGGTTTTGATCTGAGCATTTAATGTTGAATAAGAGTCGATTAAAGTGTAATTCTGTGTATTCACGTCATTACTGCTTTTCATCCATTCATTGTCAGGATCTGCCTTTGTTTCCACTGCAGCATTACATCAACATGCTGCATTGTATCAACAGTTCCTGCCTCTGCCTCTGGGACTATATTGGATTTTAGATTATTGTAACTATCTTGCAGTACGTCTAATCCACCTGAGGTGCTGCTATTGTGCCTTGCCTTGTCCCTTCTTACTACCAAGGTTTAACCTGATGCACTAGCTAATCATCTGCACCTGTTCTCTCATTATTTATACCTGCCTCTCCCAGTTACCTTTGCTGGTCATTTATGTTGCTGTTCTGGATACTGTTGTGCTCATTTGTTTCTCCTGTTCTCCTGTTCCCTGGAACTGCTGCAAGCTGCTTGCTGACATCTCTGTACCCGTTTTGTTTCCTCTCAGCCAGTTTACCTGCATCAGCTGTATCCCTTGTTGTTACCAGTTTTTACCCTCACCCAGAGATCCATTGTTCTGTGTCTGCAATATTCGGTTGTACCATTTTCTGCACCTTCTGGATCACTTCTCCTTAATAAATATTTATGCTTCCACCATATTCCGTGCTCTATAACTGTAATTTCCAGTTCTTAGCATAGAAGTGTGACATTCATACATGCCTTGATGAATCAGGCCCACTGTGTTTTAGGTCTTAAAAAAGGTGAGATGACCCTAAGCGGTAGTTTTGCCAGCCCTCTCCCCATCTGATGGTTTGAGGTATTCGGCAGTAAAGGATCTACAATATCTACGTATAAAAGGGAGCTAGGCCTGGCACATGCTCTGTCAATGCTGATAGCTCCCCACTTCCGAGGCCCATGCTCTCCAAAGAGCAGAGTAGAGGCCTTTTCTGTGCTAATGAAGGTGCCAATCTGATCATGCTCAGAAGAAGCCCTGTTCTGTTCTGTTGAGAGCAGAGAGTGGGCCCTGGAGGCTACAATGGCATTGCTGGCTCCCTACCCAAATTTTGTTATGGGGCGATGTATTGTTCCACCCTCGCACCTTATGCTTTCTTCGATTGTAATTTTTGATCCTGTGAACTGATCCTGTGTCTGTCTGATTTACCCGGTTGTGCACGGACTGCGCTATTATTCTGAGGAACGACACAGTTTATAACCCGGATGTCATTTGATTCCTGTGTATGACCGGGCTCATGTTAGACTACCCGCTCGGAATCTCAGGATGAAGGTGTTGCGCTCAGTAGCAGATCCAGGTGAACATTTATACTGCTGCTGCTGATGCCGCAACAGTAAGCAGAGAACTTTATTATTGCATGTTCAATTTGTTTGTACATGGTACAATGCCACTGGCCACCCTATATTTTTCACTTGGACAATCACTCAAGGTTTGTAAACTACTGTATTTATATATATTTCTAGGTCACAATGTAGGGCAGCTCATTACAGTAAACAGTACGAAACTGCTTACTCGGCACCACCAAAACCCACTGCCTTGTAATTATCATTTGTTAGGAGTTCCGATCCCTGAGGCCTAGTAAATGAAGAAGATTGTTGCTTTGAAACTAAAAAGAAAGAGACTTGTATTTTATTCATGGTCTGAATACTTAGAAAACCTTTAAAGTCCAACATACCCCCCCCCCCATATGAATTAATATAAAAACACATTTTAAAACTCCTCATGAGACACGAGTATTCATGTCTAAGGAACTGAGATATATATATAGATATATATATATATATATATATATATATATATATATATATATATATATAAATGGAATTTATACTTCATTTTTACTGCTTCTTGCTGGCTGGTTGTTAAGATTTGGGGCGAAAGTTATTTATGGAATACGCCTAGTTACCGGATTTCAGGCAGATTTTCACAGAAATAGCAAAGTTTGTGGCAAGCAAAATCTGGGTGCTTTGCGGAATAAACAGAGATGTAAAAGTAGAAAAGAAGATAAAAAAGAAGTATAAAAAAAAGATACAAAGTGTGTTCACATTCAGCTCGGTGCCTTATCTCACACACAGTAATCAGTGCGTACAATCTCCTAATAAGAATGAACAGGATGAGGTGTAAGAGGAGTGTTAAAAAAAACAAATATGCTGAAAATATATGTATACAAAATATTTCCTTTATTAATCGATGATACAAACTGATTGTGCAATACGCCATCATTGCGTGTTCCATCATCGTGCCCCTCCCAAGATGCTCTATTCAAGTTATTGCTCATCGAATTATTTGTGTTGCCAGACTTCTTACCCTGACTTTGTAAACTTGCCCTCTGCATTTACTGGAGACCAAGTCTAAATAGTCACCAAGTATGTTTGAATGCTTAGAGCTCCATTACACCCAAATTATCATAAAGTTCATGGACCCGCTGTTTTTTTTTATCACCTCTTTTTGGTGCATGACTGAACTAATTCTATTTCCTTAAAATCCCCTTGAGTGTACATATATACTTGAATACACAGCAGTCCATGTACTGCTAGGGGGTATATTTACTAAACCGCGGGTTTGAAAAAGTGGAGATGTTGCCTATAGCAACCAATCAGATTCTAGCTGTCATTTTGTAGAATGTACTAAATAAATGATAACTAGGGGCCTGGTTCATTAAGGATCTTAACTTAAGAAACTTCTTATTTAAGTCTCCTGGACAAAACCATGTTACAATGCAAGGGGTGCAAATTAGTTTTCTGTTTTGCACATAAGTTAAATACTAACTGTTTTTTCATGTAGCACACAAATATCAACTTTAAATTTCAGTGTACAAATAATCTATGAAGTATTTGTGTGCTACATGAAAAAACAGTCAGTATTTAACTTATGTGCAAAACAAAAAACTAATTTTCACCCCTTGCACTGTAACATGGTTTTGTGCAGGAGACTGAAATAAGAAGTTTCTTAAGTTAAGATCCTTAATGAATCAGGCCCTAGAATCTGATTGGTTGCTATAGGCAACATCTCCACTTTTTTCAAACCCGCAGTTTAGCAAATATGCCACTTAGTCTTTCAGTAAATGCAGCGTGATGCAGGAATAAACAGCAGGGCCATCGTTCCAAGCTGACGTTAACTTTTGTCCTGTTCCCACTGTCCGCATTCAGACAATACATGGTTCTCAGCTACTGCCATCAATGGTTTCCATTTTAAAAGTGCTTGGCATTAGGACTCATTTGCATACAAAAACGATTCCAGCATAGTTTTGTCAAAAATACATTTTGTTTCTAACAACTTTTTTGAAAGCTACATTACATTGCCTCATGCACCAGCTTTGTTTGCCACAAGGAAGGAAGTTTTCATCAATTCTAGTTTTTTTGTAATTCTTTCTTCATTAATTTAGTAGCAATTTGAACAGAAAACACTTTTTTTTTTTATCAATAGCCATTATCTTGATTTGCCCAGTTAGCTTGAAGTGTCAGAGGACTTGGTCAATAGACTTCTACAGTAAGAAACAGGAAGTGTTATTACGACTTTGTGAAGGGAACATTCTGAGCTCTATTAATGCTGTGGTGACAATAGGTGGTGGAAGGGAGAAGCCGCTGTGAACATAGAACTCCTTGGTGATTTCTAATATCCTTTCAAATATACCATATATATATATATATATATACAAGTTAACCCGTGCATGATACTCATGCATTCCAGTCAAATCAAGCTACTTAAGGTGTTAAAAAGGTTCTTGTCATGCATTTGGACCATAGCCCAGGCCTCCTCAGGGGAAGAGCGTTACTTCCCGACGTAAGCGCCCTTTTTTAACGTGGTTTTGTCCACATGTCACCACCTCATCATTTTTCTCCATCACCTCATCCTTCATCTTCATCGCCACATCTATCCAGATGTCTATCTCTCTCAGCGGTCCTGAGTATCACACTCCTCTCGCTCTGTCACCCCCGGAAACCACCAACCACTCCCCACTGTCACCCCCGGCAACCACCAACCACTCCCAACTGTCACCCCCGGCAACCACCAACCACTCCCAACTGTCACTTCTCCTTCAAGAAATATATATATATTTTTTAAAAACTTTATAAACACTTTTAACAATTAACAAATAAAATTAACAAATTAAAAACATCTTAGTATACCAAATTTCAGCCCTTTCTGAGTTTTTTTTTCCACACACACACTAAGAATTTAGTAGGTCAGTGTATAACTCCGCCCAGAAGGTGGCGGTGCAGCAAATTTCAGCCCTTTCTGAGTTTTTTTTTCCACACACACTAAGAATTTAGTAGGTCTGTGTATAACTTCGCCTAGCAGTTGGCGCTGCAGCTTGGTTTTTTTTTGTTTTCCACACACAGACACACGCCACTAGGCTTTTATATAGTATATATATATATCGAACAAGCATGCACTTTATATCAAGAATATGTAATGTCAAGTATTAACAACATAGTGATTCCACATAGAGCGGAATTTAAAGTTCACCGCTGTCACCCGTACCAGTGGAAGCAGCCAATTTGTGGCCTGACCCAACATGTATGGGTATTCACTCTATTAGTTCATGGAACTGGTGACATCACTGAAGAATTTTATATGTAATATTCATAAGACACTAGATCCTAGTGAACTGATTGGCTGGAATCATATGAAGATTACGCTCTCAAAATTACTACTGAGTACAGGTGACAGAGGCACTGTAAGGAAAAAGTACATTATTTCTACAAAGAGGCGAAAAAATTAGCAATCAAAAGCACATTATTATTCTTATTTTATGAGAACCTAAATTAGTGACATATTTTCATATATTAACAAAAGTGTCTGCTTCCATACTGGTTCATTGGACAATGTAAGCAAAATGATCTCAATAGACTTCACTGCAACAGTGCCTCTAGAGGTAAGACTACTATCGAAAATCGTAAAATAATAAAGTCTTAAAGTTTAAAAAAAAAAAAGTTTGATATGCATTTAAAACAATTTTGACTATTGTGTTTTGTGGCTATAATATTGAGGATCTTCATATTATTTATTTATCTCTTACTTGCAATCAATTTTAAAGAGGCATGGGACTAAGTGGTTAGTACTTCTGTCTCACAACACTGGGATCATGAGTAAGATTCCCGACCATGGCTTTATCTGTGTGGAGTTTGCATGTTCTCCCCGTGTTTGCATGGGTTTTCTCTGGGTACTCCGGTATCCCCCCACACTCCAAACATTATACTGGTAGGTTAATTGTCTGCGATCAAAATTAACCTATGTGTATGTGTATCTGTGTGTGTGTGTGTGTGTGTGTGTGTGATATGGAATTTAGACTGTAAGCTCCAATGGGGCAGGGACTGATGTGAATAACTAATATTCTCTGTACTGCGCTGCAGAATTGGTGGTGCTATATACATAACTGCCAATGATAATGATATTGTTGAATTGTAAAATACAAATGCTAAACTATATCATACAGAGGAGTTGAACAGGAAGCTATTCTAACCTGCATGTGTTTTTATTTTTATAGTACATAACTGTCCAACAGGCCAAATGAGATCTTCCCAAATGTTTTTTTTCATCTTCAAGAAAGCTCAATAAATTCTGTTGTATAAAAATACACACACCAGGACTAATTTAGCCAGAAGCCAATCATTTGGCACAGGAAAAACATTAAAACTCCACTCAGGTAGCACTTTTAGTCAGTATGGAACCAGAGATGGCAATGCTAACCAGTGGGCCACAGGGAATGAGGGTCCATTCACATGACCCTTTTCCCTATTTATGGCATCTCTTCAATTGGGTTTTGAATGTAGAGGTTCCATGAAGTATGAATAGTGATAGATATTGATCAATGATTAACCCAGCAGTATACTAAGAGATGTAATATGTCTTAATTTTAATATCACATATATTCTGGGTTTAAGTAACGCAAGGCTTTCCGATCAGTTACTGGGTGTAGCTTTCAGCAGAGAAAGTTTGAGCGAGCCGAATGGACAGAAATTCCAGTGAATGGGTGATCACACTCTGTAATATCTTTTGAAGCCTTAAATGGAGAAGTATTTATAGTATTTTGAGAATTCTGTGTCTTGTATGTTGCATATGATGCCCATCAATGATGTCGAAACTGTAGAGTTACTAGTTTCAGATAAGATGGAGAAAGTGAATAAAGGGCAGAAAACCAGCTTTAGCTTACACAATAAGACTATCTATAGTGATCTTATAAGTATCAGTGGTATAAGATATCGCAGGCGCCATCACTTTACCTACAGGTTCTTATGGCTTTTATAGACTTTACGATAGGAAGGGGAGGGGAGGAGCACAAAGCCTGCCGGGGAGAGAACGCTCTCCTGCAATGCTCTCCCCATAGGATGGAACGGCTAACGCCATCTTCAGAGGATAGGTTCTGAGTTTCAGAGTTTGATAAATAGAGCATTTTTGCAATCCCTGTAGACATCTGTGGGGACTGCACCTGTGATAGAATATGCTGGGACCGATATCTGCTGCGATCCTCTAATAATAAATAGCACCATACTTTAAAATGTTGTACTCCTCCGAAAACTGCAGTTTTCGTAGGATTTACCAAGATAAATAGATTCATTGATAGGTCTCTAAATTCCCTACCACACACACATACAATGAATTATTGACTGAGCCCTACAAAAAGATACACACAAAACTCATAGTTGCCTACTCATCCGGAATGTCCGTGAGACTCCTGAATTTCTGGGACTTCCGGGACAGCAGAGCAACATCCAGCTTCCTGGCCTGTACGATTAGTTGGCCGGTAGGGGAGGGGCTTAGTGATGCCGTACACACGTCATTGTGGCCCTGCCCCCACTATAATAGGCCAAAATGACTATGACACATTAGGGGGCGAGGCCAAGCATCTTGTCCCGCTTGACCACGCCCCCCAAAAAGCGCCAGCGAGATTTCCCCTCCCGGAAGGGAGATCTCAAAAGTTGGCATAATAACAAAACTTCTAGTCAGTGATTTCCTTTTATACATGATTATAGGACAAATAAATATTTTTGTACTAACACTAGTGTCAGATCTGACACTGGAAATGGCTTGGACAGGAAATTTACTTGGTATTAAAATAAAAGTTGTCTATTTACTTAGCCACTAAGGTTGGTTAAAAATAGTATAATAAAGATTTAATGCAGGGGTTACTGAAGTTTATGCACTTTATTTCACATTGTAAACATCCATTAAATAGCTCACTCTACGAAAACAGTAGACAAAGTTTCTTTCATTATTTATGTGTTTATGAGCTATGCCTGTGGTTGGGTCTGAATTGTGCGGCTATGGGATCTATTAATGTCCTCGAGGTTGACCACAAAGCCCTGTGGGCCTCTTTCAGTCACACTGAAATTTTTATGTTTTTCTCTTTAGACACTTGGTAAAAATGATTCATTCAGCATTAACCCTGTGGCTGCTGAAATTTGGTGGACACTGCGGGTAGCTAAGAAACTAATGTGAAGTATAGTAAATACTTGTATTAGGAAATTCACTAATTTGCACATGTCTTGGAAATTTGGGAGGTATTGTATGTTCACTGCTGCTCTGCATGGCAGAGCAATGGTGCATGGGTGCCACGCGCACGGCAATGGAAGTGTTTTGAAATTAAGAGAGGCGAATAGGGGGCAACCTCCGTGGTGTGACCATGCACCTATCGTGACGTGACCACGCACCTACGGTGACGTGGCCACGCCTGATGTCCCGATGCCGGATTCCCAAATATTGGTAAGTATGCATATAGGAAAAAATAAGAAATGGAATAAACTTAAAAGAAAATTAACACTTTGCAAAAGAAAATATAAAACACAAGAAAACTAAGATTATTGAAAATTAAAGGGTACAACATTTAAAAACTAATATTCACTGCTTGTGGGCTGTACATACATATATAACACTACTCATCCTAGTGACCCATACCTATTTTCCAAGTGCTGATGCCTTTTAGAACTAAGTAATGAAGCACCAGCTGCCAAAGCATGCTTCTATGTTTTTATGACTGCAGAAAGTGCTAATGGGAGGAACTTTGCACCCTTAAATTGTACTGTACTTTTCATGCCTAACCTCTGGGAAATGCGTGGATTTCGTATGAATACAAGTGGATGATGCAAGTTATATGACAATAATAAGTGCAGCGGCAAACGCAGGATTTGTAGAGGGGGGTTTCCACACCAGGCCGCCAGTGGGCGTGACCAGCATGCATGGGGCGTGGCTATAAATTTAGACAGTGCTTGGCTGCTCTCCAACTCTTCCAATCCCCATAATAGTAGTGCACGCAGCATTGCCCATGTATGTTAGGTGCAGCTCTCCCTTTTCAAGCAGAGCTGTGTGAAGCGGGAACAGGGTCCAGCCACCTCAATTATACAGTGCCCCAGGCTTGGAGGGGGGTTTCCAGGCACTAGAAACTCCCCTTCAGTTTGCCTATGAAGTGTGGCATTACACTTCTGCCTGCTCCGGCTTAATTGAGATGGGCGTGCTGACGCCTTTTGCATCATGACGGCACATCCCGCCTACCTTGCAGGCATGCAAGCAGGACAATTTTCTACTCTTGGGAGCAGAGGTGTCGCTACCATATAAAGAAGGCAGCTTCCACTGCTCATTATTTTCTCCTTGCCCTTGCGGTTTTACTTTTGGGTAGGTTCTTGGAAGCAGGGCGCTATTTGCATCATTTAATTGTCATTTAAATATTGACTGTTGCAGGAGAGAGGATTCCCATTTGCCTTTTAGCGAGGAATTCAATTCTGTGGGGTTTAAAAGATAAATGAATTGGCCCCTAAAAGGGTTAAATAGCTGCTATATTTTATTTTTTATATATGGTAAATGTAACTTTTGCTTTTCTTAATAAAACATTATTCCCTCTTGTGTATCTGACAGCATAGCTTTATTTGTACACAACATAATAATCTATAATACTTCGACACAGAATATTAGCAAATATGCCTAATGCTTGCTTATCCTACATTTCCATACACACACTGGTACGCCTGTCATAATTACTACTCTTTCTGGGTTGGTAGCATTGCAAAATGCATCCAACTATAAATGGTCACATGTAAGCTTTTTCTTACGTATGTCTTTCCTATGTGCGCCAAAGGCACATACGTGTCCACCACTTGTGTGCAATATATAATCTCACTTCTACTTTACAGTCCTCCTTACTTACACAAACGACAGATAAGATTTTTGCTCTTATAACATATTAAAAAAAGGTCCATTACAATTTCTGTTGTGTAAACCAGTCTTAAGAGCCTCATAGTGTCAGTGTGGAAGTGAGTATTTCTCAAGAAAATCCCAGTAGTAGGAATAACAACATGATTAAAGCTCTGAGGAAGTGGATACTGGTAAATTATAGCTCTTACAGTGGCCCCAAGTTTGTATGGTGGAGAGCAAGCGTTCGTCCCATGCTGGTCTACTGTCAGGAATCTACTAGGGTGAGTGGGATCCTTCTGGGTTTCAGCTGGGATTGGCAGTACTTCTCCCAGAGGCGCGGAGTCTAACAGAGCAGAAGGTTTTCGCCAGGGATTACCGCATGGGAATTTGGGCTTTGCGGCTTCCACCCTGCAGGTCGCGGCCCTTCAAGGAAGTTCCCAGTAAGAGGTGAAAGAGAACCGAGCACCAGTTGATGAAGGTAGGCACCAGATTGCCATTAAGGAGTGGATATGGTGAGCGATAATCTGCAGCAGGCCACTGAAGAGATGGAGAGCGGCAGTTACCACTAAGGAGTGGATAAAGTGAGCGATGATCTGCGGCAGTACACTGTAGAGATAGAGAGCGATGATCTGCGGCAGTTACCACTAAGGAGTGGATATGATGAGCGATGATCTGCAGCAGTACACTGGAGCCTTATAAAGGACTGCTAATAACAGATAGCTAATGGGAGAGCAGGAAAGGTAAGAAAGGTGAAACGGTCTCTGCGCATGCGCAGAACCACCGCTGACATGACAGCCGGAGGAGAGCGGGGCATCAGGAAACGTGCAGGAGCCCCTGCTCCCGGGCGGCAGCCGCGGGAGACCAACGTGTGACATCTATGTGACGTGGTACATTGATCCCATATGGTGTAGGTGGAGTGAAGATGCTCACATAGCATGTTGTTGGGGTTGCTTCTCTTTATCGCATGACCCCGTGGGTGTTTGCAAAGTACCTGTGCTGTGTGCAAACAGCTAACAGTTTCCAACCTGCTGTTATCTTATTTTTGTTATACTATAGGCAGGGCCGGTGCTAGGGTCCTTGGCGCCATGGGTACTTTGTCAAAATCGGTGCCCCCCCTGCCACAGGAACACTTTAAAAACTGGCGCCCCCTCGCCGCAGGCATACTTTAAAAATCAGCACCTGGCACACTGTCAAAATCGGCGCCCTCCGCCCTCCTTCCTCCTCCACACGTCTTTCCTTACCTTGCCTCCATAAAGCTGCTCCTCTCTGCTCCGTCTCCTCCCCTCCACTCACTGACACTGTAGGGCCGTGATGATGATGTCACGGCCCGACAGTCAGTGAGTGGAGGGGAGGAGACGGAGCAGAGAGTCGGCGGTGTTGATCAATAGCCTCTTCCCCCCTCCCCGTGGATTTATCAGAACGCTGTGCGGCAGCCGTGAAAGGTATGGTCAGTGGTCGCTGCACAGTTTTAAAGTAATTTTATTTCTGAGGCGCCCTCCAGAGCCCGGCACCCTAGGCAGCTGCCTAACCTTCCCTAATGTGAGCGCCGGGCCTGACTATAGGTGGAAATTCTTCTTAGTTGTCCAGCTGGACATATTTTGTTTACTGCAATGCCCATGCTTTATTTAAAAGGTTATTTAACATTCAGTGTATTTTATTAAAGAAATATGTATTTACGTATGTTGCATTATTTCAATTTCTGCATACCTGTATCTTGGCCACAAAATCATAGAATTGCCCCTGCTCGGAAGTAGGGTGAATTTCACCTAATTTGGGAGTCTACCTGACATTGCGGGAGAGCAGACAACTATAAGATGAATGTTTTACATAAAGTGCTTTTTTAAGTGCACAAACACTGATCATGTAATACCGCCGTGCTTCATCAGGAAGTGGGTATGGTTACCCGGAAAGTGGGAGCCATTGGGTGTCGTTTGTATGTATTGTTGGCAATTCGCACATATCTCACACAAGACCCTTCATGCACTTATCATCTCCCGCATTGACTATTGCAATTCCCTCTTTACTTACCCAAAACAGACTCAAACCCCTACAATCTATTTTGCAAGCTGCGGCTAGATTGATTTTCCATTTAAATCATTATTCCTCTGTTGAATCACTCTGTATGTCTCTACACTGGTTGCCTGTTTTCTACCGAATCCAATATAAAATACTCTTACTAACCTACAAGGCCATCAACAAAGCTGCACCAACATACATCTCCTCTCTTGTCTCAAAATATCTCCCAACTCACCAACTCCATTCTGCACTAGATCTGCGTCTCTCATCCACCCTCATTACATCCTCCCATTCCCGGTTACAGGACTTTTTTCGGGCTGCCCCCACTCTATGGAATTCTCTCCCTCGCACAATAAGACTCTCCTCTGGTCTACAAACTTTCAAGCGTTCTCTGAAAACCCACCTCTTCAGACAAGCTTATAATATTCCTCAACCACCCTCTTAACCTCACTACATTACCCTATTACCACCCGTTACACAATTTCACACAAGACAACTACCCCCTGACCAACATTGTTGTGTGACAGGATCATTTAGCTTATGAGTCACTTTTACCTTTGCAGTCTGGCGGGCCGACTGCAAATGTAGACTTAACCTCGTGTCAAACTCCGATTGTCCCGTAAGCTGGCGAGCAGGACCTTCTCACCTCTTTGTCTGTTTTACCCAGTTTGTTTATTAGTTTACTGTGTTTGTCCCCAATTGTAAAGCGCTACGGAATATGTTGGCGCTATATAAATAAATGATGATTATGATTGTGTGAATCAAGATAATTATTTTGTCTGAATAAATATTGGGAATTATGTACTTGTGAGCATATTCTCACATTAGTGTAGATAAGATTGTACTGTATTAGTTATAGCACTTTAGTCTACCATACAATTCACAATTATCCAGTGTAGAAGGGACATCTCATGGATCAGTATACTTATTAAGTGAAACTTGCCCTTTAAACACTCTGGAATTCCAGAAATGAAACTTTTTATCTGCAAGTAAAGTAGTGGTCAACCAAATACTTGTAGAATGTATTAAAATACAGTATGGAGAAAATAAATATGTATAGAACATTTAATCCAAGTTCTTAAAACTCCTTGCAGAGTGTAATGTGAGAACACAGGGACTTTGCCAATGTGGAGCTTTAAGTCATTTTAAAGAAATAATGTATTCAAATAAATTCTGCATAATTAACATGTTAAAATATATATGTTTTTTTTAAACCATTTTGCATGTGTAGTTGAAGACTTCATTTTATATAAAAAAAAAAATTGTGAAATAGTTTGCAGAATCATGAGAGATTGGTGGGTTTACTGTTCAGCACTGAAGAATCTAAAATGAAAGAATTCTTATCTTACGAGTGCTATGAATGGGACTTTTACTGTTTAGGGGTACAGTGTTTTTAGCCGATTATCGAGCCAATCAAATGATTAACGACCGTTCGGCCCAATATCGCATTAGTGTGTACTGTACACTGCAGTGATGAACGATTATTGTTCCAAAGCACATCGTATTGTTTCATTTGATTTTTAAACCAGGCTAAAAATGACGTTCAGTGATGGAACAATGTCGTTCCAATTCTGCAGTGTGCAAGCACTCATGACCGGCAGTGTCCATAGATCTCTATGGAATGTGCAGAGTCACAATCTTTTCAGCCGATGGTTATGACAGATGAAGAGCACAGATCTGAAGGTAAATCATGTAAAATGTATTTAGTGAGTACACATGAATGAGCATGCTGATCGGGACTTTTTATTTTAATAAGTGGTAAAATCGTTCAGGATATCGTATCAGGAGAAATTTTGGATAGTGTGTACCCAGCCTTATACCAACTCAACTAGTTTTAAACAGGCCGAACAGTAAAATGAATGAGATACCGTTTGAAACCTGGCCACTGTGGGATACTGCACATACAATGTCAGTATAGTATATTTTATTTTTTGTTAAAATGTAAACAACAGGGGCCCTAGGATCATTTGTGGCCCTCAAGGAAATCAAATAGACAACAGTTTCCTGTCTTGGCTTCCATCCAGTCAAATTTTGCACTTTAAATTTAATTATAGTAAATGTTAGTAAATGAGCTCTAATGTGTAGCCTACATCAGTAGCCGGGGCCCCACATGGTGCTCCAGAAAAAATTAAAATGACCAAACATTATATTACATAATTGTGTTATTTGGTGACTTACAGTATCCTTCTAAACTATATCAGAAGAGGTGCACAATCCCACTCATACTGTAATTCACACTTGTAATAGTGTAATTTTGCCCGCTGTCAGGCCTAGTCGTAGACTGAATGTAGAGAGCCACTAACTGGTATAAGCGCTACTGAAGTATCAGGTGCGGAGTCTAACGTACCCCTGGTGTTCACCAGGGACCCCCGTAAGAAGGTTTGGACTTCGCTGCACAGAGTACGCAGGTCGCGGTCCTACTAGCCAGTTGCCAGTTTAGCGATAAAGAAGGTCAGGCAGTCCGGGTCAGAAGCCAATCAGGAAAACACGGTACAAAAGGAGGATCCAAACAGGTAGTCAAACATGCCAAGGTCGCAGGAACAATATGGGTCAGGAGACAAGAGAATGGTCAGGAAGCAGGGTCACAAAGGTAATCCACTATCCAGGAGAATGGTCAGCAAGCAGGGTCAGAATCCAATAATTAGCCACAAGGAATGCTGGAGACAGAAACCTGTTACTCTGGCACCCTATTGGCGCCAGAGTCAGGTTTAAGTAGGAGCAGGGGAGCAGGGATTGGAGGAAGCTGGAGGAGGCATGATCAGGCAAGCTGCGTGCCGATAATAGCGTCCCATTGCCCAGCAATGGAACGGACCAGGGCACATGTGCTCGACGGAGGAGGAAAGCTTGGGGCGCGGCACACCTGTTACCTGCTGCTAGGCAACAGGGCACCCCGGCCGAGACTCTAGAGGCGTTCGTCCCCGCAAAGCGGAGGAACAGAGGCACTGGCGCCTGACACCCGCGCCCATTACCGCAAATCGCATCATTGAGCCCCCCCCCCCATTTCACAAGAAAGTAGGCAGGAGGCAAAAGTACCACCTGCTCTCCTGGAGAACTATACAAAATACGGTAATCTCCTGGATGAAAAAATAGTCAACGATTCTGTAATTAATATACACAACTTGATTTACATTTTAGATAACTAGACTAGTTTACCACATTCTGAAATAAACCTTTGTGAAAGTAGACTTGTCCATTGCAATTGAAAGCAGATTATTTTATCATTATCATCATTTCATCATCATCATCATCATCGCCGCTCATCTTTATAAAGCACTGAGACCATAAGAATACAAAACTGTAATTAAATTTGCTGTCTAAAATGTGGTTTATCTGTGTTGGGCTGTGATAAACCTAATGGCTGTGTATCACAGTATTGTAAACTGAGTTTAAACTGTGTAATGCAGTTAATCTGCTGCTTAGTATAAAGGTTTGTGCTTTTGTTTCAGCATACATTAGCTGCAGTTACTCAGTTTTGTTTTCCCCTTATCGGAGCTGTATATTCTTTCCCCCTTCATTTTCTACATCAAAGAACAAACCAGAATCCAGTAACCACAGTTTTCCAGCCCATTTCAGCTCCTTTTAGGAGAGGACGGGTTACTGTGGGAGAAGGCAGAGCAGCTCTGAGTCACAAAGTTATTTGACTCTGGATATTCCATCTGTTTCTCGGAGCAGAATCATCAGATCCAGAGAGAAGGAGAGAAAGAGAGAAAATCACTTACACAACAGGTATGAATTCAGCAAACACATTGATTCCCAGACGTATTTACTGCTTGCATGTGTCATATTTTCCCAGGACAGTCATTTTATTGTTACTGCTGATCTTAGAGCTTATTTGCTGTTGTTTATGCTTTCTAAGCAAACATCTTTAACTAAGCATGCCATGGTTTTCTCTTACCAAAATATAGGAACAGAAACAAAAATATATGTAGAACAACTGAGTGATCTATTATCCGCTATGCTTGAAACTATTGGGGGTTTTCTGGAAACAGGGGTTTTCTGTAGCTTGGCGCACCACTAAAACACATTTACAACTTACCCCTATCTTATACCTTACTGCCCCTGGCATTCCTCTCCTCATTCTATTGTCTAGTAGTGCTTATCATAGTAAATGCAGGATGAAAACACACAGTGATCATGAAGGTTTATATTACAAAATTACTGTGCAGCAATCATTTTAGAGCTTACGCTCTCTGGGTTTCTACGACTCTCTACATAATTGGTTTCCAGAGAAAGACTCTCTATTCATAATTGTTATCATTTTCAAGCCTTCTCCAGGGTTTTTTTTGCTGATGAGCATTTGCGGAACTACCATGGGTGCAAGTTGTGCACCCACTTTTCAAAGCAGAGCCTGGGAGGTTACAGTAGCAACACGGGCCCCTAACCAAACTTTGCGATGGTGCCCAATAATGCAGTGCTCCGGCCTTGCTGCTGAGCCTGTACATCCAGGCAGATTATGCTTCATACGTTCTCAGCGGACATTGTGGCAAAACAATCCCTATCGCGTCATGTTTACTGAATGCTACAGTTTTGATCTTTTGCATTCTATACAATACTGTTCAATAAATGTTAACTTTTTAAGCCTAGATAATATAGGGATTGTAAGAACTGCATCGGACATGCAGAAAAAGAGGGATTCTATTGTGCAATTGCTCAATATTGAAAAATTGGACATCTTGAGTGATAAATGTTTAAATACTTGGTCAGTCTCTAGATATTAGGACAGTTGGAAACTATGTATACCTCAATATAAGCTAGTCTTCGAAATACTCCTTTTTTGATTATTATTAGAAAATTGGCTTGGTTAAGAGTTTTCAACACAATTATCTGTGAGGCTAGATTGTCATCAGCTGCTGATCAGGCCTCATGCAGAATATAATGTAGTTTAAAAAATTTGTAGTCATAAGGGCTAGTATTTAAAGAAAATGTAGACCGTCCAACATAGCTCTTTCCAATTAGGCTCTCATTGACTCATTTTGTTCTGGGTGTAACGATTTCAATTGGATAGTGTTGTATTGTCCATGGTGATATAATTAAACTTGTATTTCTTCAGGATTCCAGATATTAATTTATAGGCATCCACAACCTCATAGTTCCTGTTTTATATTGCATAGTTCCTCTTTCATAAAGCATTCATTTTACAGATTGTATTAGCAATTTGCTGATACTTAGATACCTAACCTTGCAAGAGAGCTGCACATTATACATGAGATTTCTTAATCAGTATATACCTTGTAAATTTTGTAGATACATCCAATAGTGTCAAAATTGTGCTCTATTTTCTAGTGCATTTTCTGTGCCCCTGTATAATATTGTAACACATGTAACAGCCCTGGGTTCAGTCATTGCTATGCATACAGCATTTCACCAACATGTTACTTCACTCTGCATTTTGTATGGAATTTCGACTACCACTCTGTCTATAATTAGGCAAACGGTGGCAGCTGTCTCAGGAAACAAAATATAGTTAAATATAATTACTTAAAAATTTTAAGTTTCTTGCTGCCAAATAAGTGTCTATCATGCTGGCACAATATAATAATTATTGTAATCACAAAATGTGTGTAGATTTTTACTAAATAGCCCCTATTGTGTATCAGTTTATCCCAAGTGTTTGCATTAATTCCAAAGGCTTGCAAATGTGTATACATTTGTCAAGCAACCCTTTAAGTCTTAAAATGTTTAAAACAAAGCCCTTCTGTTTTTATTTTGAATATATATTATTCTTTACTTATATACTAAGATGTCATTTTGACTATAATTACGCTTGTGGAAATATCTTTCAATCTTTTTGACTTACCTAAGCAGGTACACGTATCACAGGTTGAGGAACCCTAGTTAAGGGACAAGAGGGGTGTCATATTAATTGCAGTCTCAGGCTAAGCACCCCTCCTAAATATTGATTAGGGAACCCTTTAATATCTGCAATATAAAGAATAATATAACGATACAGGCAAAATTAAAGATTACATTAAATGTTACTCATCTGGGGTTACACTGTATATAGTCTGCCTTGCCCATGCTAGAATCAATATATTAGTATGACTGCTAAAACAATGACTCCTCGAACACATTGGGTCTATTAGGACTGCAGGGGTTGGACGTGTCAAGCAACTTGTAAATTGGGAATTAGAGGGGGGAATTAATTTGACTATTGAATTATTGAAAAATGAGAGGAAATAGGCACTTCTTTTATGAAGTGTCAATGAGATCATCAATCATTAATACATTTTTATATTTTTTTATGATTATATCTTGAATCTATATTATTTCAATACATGGGGCTAGATTTACTAAGCTGCGGGATTGAAAAAGTGGGGATGTTGCCTATAGCAACCAATCAGATCCTAGCTGTCATTTTGTAGAAGGTACTAAATAAATGAAAGCTAGAATCTGATTGGTTGCTATAGGCAACATCCCCACTTTTTCAAACCCGCAGCTTAGTAAATCTAGCCCATGGTCTTACTTATCACTTTTTGAGAAAGTTTAAGAAACTTACAAACAGGGGCAGGCTGGGCTGGGGGCTGGGGGCTGGGGGCAGGGGGCATCTGCCCTCTGGGTCGGTCCCATAGTGGACTACTTTGGGCTGGGATATTGGGCCACCTGCATTTTTGTCCCTTTAAAATAGGCTGCTGAGTCGAGTCTTGCCCCCCGGGCTAAAATTTGCCTGCCCTCCCCTGCTTACATACACTTTATGTTAGACTTATAGATGCACACTCTATATGGATCCTGATGTAATGCTTACTTCACTCTTATATACACTGTGTTATAGTTCTTCAATTACTATTCACTTTCATATGCTTATCAGGCTTGCATATATTATATTCTCTTATTATAGAGCTATTATACTTCCCATGAAATATATAGTGAAGTCCGTCCTGGAACAACAACAATACAATCAAGGTTTTCAACAATGTTCTAGAGATGTTGCTAGGGGAAAAAATGTTACACATAACCCAATGAAACTTGAAGAGTTTTGGTTACGGATCACCAATCTGACCAATTCCTAGACTTTGTACAAGACTCCTTCAGGTAGGGAAATATCAGTAGTACAATGTACAAAACAGCAATAGAAAATGAGGAACAAATAGAATAGTTGTTACTTCCCTAGTCTAAAAGGCAAGCCATTGACCTCAATCATAGTCATTTATTTGGAGAACATCCGGATAATATTTTTTAGCCATGTGTTATGAAGATTTCTCAGATACAGTATATAAAGAGGTTTGTCAGCTTTGGAACTCCTGTACTGAAGGTCAGTTTACTGCCTGACAGACACAATTTGGAGCTTGTGTCATTACCCTTTATTGATGTTCAATTTGAAAGAATAGCCACGGATATAGCTGGCCCACTTCTAAGTCACCAATATATCCTGGTGAAACTCAATTATTTCAGAGGCAATTTCACTCCAGAACGCAAATACAAAATTGGTTACAAAACAGTTTATTCATTTTGGTTTACAGTTGGGTTTCCTAATGATATATGATACATTGCAGGCATACACAACCTAAAAGCAACAGTCAACCATCACCAAACAGAAGGGTTAGTTGAAATATTTGACCCAACATTAAAAGGCATGCTAAAGATTGTAGTAACAAAGGATGGTAGACATTGGGGCAACCTCTTACTTTATTTGTCCTTTTCAGTAAGAGAAGTGTCCCAATCATCATACAGATTTATCGCATTTTAATTCTTGTATAGTCTTCACCCCAGTAGTATTTCGGATAATTTTAATGAACGGTGAGAGGAATAACCTTCTATGGTGGATTGTATTCAAGCAATGAGAAACAGCATAAAGAGAGTCATTACTAATGTAACAAAAGCATAGCAGCAGGCACAGGAGAGGTAGGGTACCTTCTGCACTATTGTCATTGTGCAGTACAGGGAAGGTTTTCTCCATGTGACAGAGTCATTTCTTTTACCAACAGCAAGATATGTTGCTAATACAGTGACAGGCCCCTCGTAGGCTTTGTGTATGATAAATTAATCAAGTCAAATTAAAGGAAAAAGAGCAAAATCATAAATTAAACCCTTAAAAGCTTTGATAGAAAGAGAAACTGAGATCATAGTGGTGGAGATATGTAGCATGATATGGGGTAAGTTTAGTCACTTATCTTTTCCATTAACAAAGACAGGGAACTTGAAAATAATTGGAACATTATCTATAGGACTACTTCCATAACATTTCATGACATTATTATAGATCCAGGGGTGTCAGAAATAATCTAACTTTACAAAATCCAAAAGGCAAAGAGTAATGAAATGCAAAAGTAGGTAGAAAAGATGTTACAACTTGTGTAATCTCAGAGTGACTGATCAAGTCCCATTGTCTTGATGCCGAAACCCGATGGATCTGAGATGTTTTGTAATGATTTTCAAACGTTAAAGAGGTCTCATGACTTGATGCCTATCCAATCCTGAAAATGATTGAGATTACAGAAAAGCTGGGAAAGACAGATATGTGACCACATGGTGGGGAAGAGTGACTGTTGGAAGCCACTTGGGATTACAAGGTTCTTTGTTTACAGTAGGGCCCATAAATAGTTAGTCCATTTTGTGTATTGTTTTTCTACAATGTTGAGTATTTGCTAAATAAAAGCACATCCGAGTTTCATGAAACAAGTGCCCTGTTTTCAAGGAGACCTATTAAAGTGTCAAAAAGGCCAGACCTTTGACAGCATTTTACCAGGATAGCTTTGAAGACGGAGAATCATTTAGGTCCATAGTGGGTGGGTGTGCTTGAATCGCAACCAATCAGGTGGTGCCCTCTATCGCACTGATTTCTCCTCCCTCTTGAAAACACCACTTATGTGTATAAGCGCTTTAGCACTGCAAGTTTTTAGGTTTGGTTTAATTACAGCTGTTCCGTCAAATCTAATATAAACAAGGAGGATGTTCTGTTGATCTGCAGTTCATGTGAATATGTAGAAACTCACAGTTCTCTCTGCACAATGTGTTTTGCCCATATTTTATGCTGCACCATTACAGAGGAAGCACATTTAGATTACATCAATTGTAAATATTGTATATTTTCACAGTAGATGCCTTGAGTCTAAGCTGTGAAGTACATTTTGTGGCTAATACCACAAATGATAACAGTATCTATTTTTAAATGGCTGTTCTCTCAACTTATAAGCAAGGTCTCTGTGCAGCTATTCTGGAACAAAAATACTCATCACCTTACATTTTTCACATGCATTTAATATTAATATAGTTAAGCTAAAATCGTCTCAATAATACATGTTGCTTTATTTCTATGACCTTAGTTTCTTCTGCTTGATACTATGACTATTGGGGTTTGTAATTGATGAATTATTTTGTAGGAGGGCATTTATTTCAACATAGCTTTATTTACCATGAAGGCCACCTAGGTATACTCATGGTAAACATTATGTGCTCACAACAATGTTTTGAGAATTTACCCCTGTGAGGACCAGTTTAATAATTACCGAGCCGGCTAAATAGATTAATTCACATGCACAAGACTAGGGAAATCCCGAAAACATGATCTTTTAGTTGAGAAACGTTGCTGTAAATTCAGCAAAAGGCTTCACACCGTGGGAGCCATGCAGAGTGAAATGCAAGTCATGTTTTTTGAGTAACCTTTGCGATAGATTCTAAGTTGTATGTATCCCAAACCCAGACTGATTGGGTGGAATGGGGCATGAATGGGTGTTTCAATGTTTCCCAAAGTACATGGGTGTGTTCACACTCTTGGTAATGGTTGCAGACCTGAAAGCACAGGCAAATGCACCTAACACAGACGCATTTATTTGTATCTGCTCAACCTTGGTGCAATATTAGTGAAGATGATTTTAAAGCTGACACACACACACGGATAGTGATGTCGACCACCCCAATATGTAATCCTCCCTGGTTGGATGAGTGAAAAATTACCTACACAACTGAAATCAGTGTTTTTGATTACCTCGCCAGTATAAACCCTCCTTGTAGCCTAGCCTGATCAAATTCCCCAAGTGCAAATGTCTAAAAGAATTCAACTTCAACAAGATGCATATATAGGGGCCTGATTCATTAAGGATCTTAACTTAATAAACTTCCTATGTAAGTCTCCTGCACAAAACCATGTTACAATGCAAGGGGTGCAAATTAGTATTCTGTTTTGCACATAAGTTAAATACTGACTGTTTTTTCATGTAGCACACAAATACTTGAAAGCTTTGTTTGTACACTGAAAATTAAAGTTGATATTTGTGTGCTACATGAAAAAACAGTCAGTATTTAACTTATGTGCAAAACAGAATACTAATTTGCACCCCTTGCACTGTAACATGGTTATGTCTAGGATACTTAAATAAGAAGTTTCTTAAGTTAAGATCCTTAATGAATCAGGCCCATAGTATGTGAACTATGTCAGGAATGACTGAGGAATATTGCAGCTGCCAAAAGTAAATTGCTGAACTATACCAATGATTATTATTTTATTTTTGTCCATTTTAAAAAATGATAGGTATTATATTTTTTACTCATATCTGCCTGGTTTCTGTCTATTAATGTAAAATAGATGCAAAAATGTCATATATAGTTCTGGCCAGAACAGTAATGCACTAAGTAAATCTGCAACATTTCTTCAGTACAAATGATAGTATATGTAAAAAATCAGGACCAAAAGTACATAGATCAAGCAGCAAAATCATATGATAGGTCATCGGAATAGTTCACTGCTATAAATCCATCTTGGTATGTCAAACGGGAAGAATGCAGAAACATGCAAGTGTAAGTTTTAGTCTTTGAACAGTGTATTTGTTCTTCCGCTGTGAAAATAGAAAAATCTCAGTTCCAGCATCCTCTAATGTGGCGATAACAATTCTTTACGTAGTAACATGAGTTCCAGCATGTAAAATGGTAAAATGGTGATATGGGACTTCCTTTTCATCTGTTGGAAGTTGAAGGATGTTCATCATGTGGGAACATCCTTCATGTCTCTTTTTCACCTCCCCTGAACGAACAGGGGGCAGTGTCTGCATCTGTCTTGGAGTCTTAGTTCCTCGACGTGTTCAGAGGTGCGCACATGCGCAGAGTAGAGTTTCAGTGTCCCAGCTGTTACTACTGGTGTGGCGGGCAGAGTTCTGCCATGGTTTAGGATGGTGATTAAGTTATGAATGGCCAATGAATTAGATGGTATAGATGGTATGATATAGAAAGTGAGAAAGAGTCTTTAGTAAGGATAGTCTTTAGTAATGATAGTAATGATATTAAAGCCTTCCAGTCTCCCACTTAACTTCCTACCTTTTCTTCTGCCTCTTACCCTTCATTTCCCTTCCCTTATCCTTATCCTCCGTTCCTCCATCTCTCCGCCGTGTCTCTCTGTCTGTCTACCCCACCCCTGAGATTGTACACTCCTTTGAGCAGGGTCATCTCTCCTCCTGTCTTCACCACTTTAAACTCTGCTCTCCAGCTACCTAGCCCTACTCCTCGAGGACCCTCTTCCCCCCGTTCCCGCTCGCTCCCTCCTCTCCCCTCTGGAGGTCTCCCTGTCATCCGTGCCCTCCCTCTTGGGCTCTGTCGTATGCGGACCTTCCCTTTTGAGCTCACTGAGTTACTGTGCTTATTGTTTACTGTACTGTGCTGTCTCACCTCGTATTGTAATTTCGTTGTGCCTGTACAGTGCTACGGACACCTAGTGGTGCCCTATAAATAAAAACTAATAATAATAATAGTCTATCCGACGCGTTTCCCCTCTAATATGAGGCTTCTTCAGGGAAAATTGCAATATGAGTTTGTCCTCATTCGGCGTGTTTAAGTCTCCCGCCTCTCAGTATGTGATTGGTTGTTTGGAAAGTAGGGTATACATGCATATAAGGAGGTCTTAATATGTACATTTATATTAAAATGTCACATAACAATAAAAAAGTGCAAAAAATATGTATTGTTTCCACTCTGGATCCATGTGCACAATACACACATCGGTATATGATGTATAGCTGGTGTTTTGGTACCTGATGCCAAGTGAAACATTTTCTCAGTTGCATGCAACTCTGCATGGCCTGCAAACATATTCTTATCTTGCGCACACTTTCTTCAATCACACTTTGCGCGCAACTTGCGTTCCAATCTGCATGACCCCCAGTGTGTTGAATCTTAAAACTCAAGTTCATTATTAGTTCTATTAGCTGACTGGCCAGGCGGATTTTATGCAGACAGATCAACCGAGTTAAAAGCCAGAGATTTACTTGTTTCTGGGCAGCTGGTCACAAAATGAGGAACAACATCATCAATATTTCTTTTCATCCCGTGATATATTTTCGGAAATTATGATGTTCATATAAAATAAATAACAAAATATAGCATATCCTGAACACTCGGAAAATAAAAAAAAACTGCTCTTGACATGATGCTTCCTCTATTCATGCTGTAAACATTGCCTCATGCTTCCTTTTAAGTGCCAAGTACAAAAAAAAAAAGATAGGGGCACCCCACTAATTATGTTATTTGCTGCACATCAATGAGCTATATTATGGAACGGTCCGGGGAAAACTGAGACATATAAGATTACATACATATAGCACATCAACTCCTAAGCTATGAGCACTGGTGCTTGGATCACTTTTGGGGTGGGTGCCACACTTTTTAAAAAGCTATTTTTTTTGCACTGCACAGGTCAGTGAGGATGATGATCATCAACGTTGGCAAGATTACCGTTCTCTGACTCCACCCCCTGGAAAACCGTTGTGCCTTCTGATCTGCACAGGAGAGGTTTTCTTTGGGCCCATACTTCCCCCTTTGTTGGCCATGCTGAAGTTATGAAGACATTAGATCCCTTAGATTGTACGCTCCTTTGAGCAGGGTCACCCTCTCCTCTTGTCTTCACCACTTTTAACTCTGCTCTCCAGCTACCTTTCCCTCCTCCTCTTGGACTCTCTTCCCCCCCTGTGCCCTCTCACTTCCTCCTCTCCCCCCTGGGGGTCTCCCTGTCATCCGTGCCTTCCTTCTTGGGCTCCGTCATATGCGGACCTTCCCCTCTCCCCTCCCCCACCCCTAGCTGTGCTTTGAGCTCTCAGAGTTATTGTGCTTATTGTTTATTGTACTGTGCTGTCTCTCCTCGTATTGTAATTTCGTTTGTCCCTGTACGGCGCTACGGACACTTAGTAGCGCCCTATAAATAAAAATTAATAATAGTAATAATTAGAAGTTATTTCACTGAACTATTGGTGGCCTATATTTCGGAAAGATGTTAAGGAATTTATGACCGCTTGCCTGATCTGAGCACCTCACAAACCCCTTGACACGCCCCTTATGGCATGTTACTTCCATTATCTCCATCAGAAAGACCTTGGTCCTATATCACCATGGCATTATTGTAGACCTACCTATTGGTACAGGCTGCAACACAATTTGGGTGGTGGTGGGGGATCAGTTCACTGCTCATTTTATTCCATGGTCCGGTCTTCCTAATACTTCAACTCTAGCCCACCTCTTATAGAAAGAGGTATTCCACTTGCATGGCTGTCCACAGGAGATTATTTCCAACCGAACCATAGAATTTGTCTCAAAATTCTGGAGATCTTTGTGTAAATATCTTGGTATTCAATGAAACTATTCCTCTGTTTATCATCCTCAATACAATGGGCAATCCGAAACAGTGAACCAGGATTTGGATACTTTAAGAGATCTATTCTTCCACCAATAAAAACAACTGGGTGGACCTTTTACCTTGGGCTGAATTTGCTCATAACAATCATAATCACATAGCTTTTCTTCCATTACATTCTTCAATATGTATGGGTGTCATCCCATTGTTCTGGCCTTTAAACTTTCAACTTCTGAAGTTCCTCCAGTGAACTGCTTGCTTCGTAAGTTCTTCAACAGCTTCTGAAATCTTCTTCCCTTTACAAGTGTTTTGCATATAAGAGATGACAGCCAGTGCCGTCTTTACAACCAGTTTCCACCGAGAATAAATGCCTATGCCTCTCTAGTATGAAATTTGACTCACGGTAGATCGGACCATTCAAAATCTTACTCCTCATTAATCAAATGGCTTTCAAATTTGAATTACTCTCCATGTTTTCACCATAAGTTTCCTCATAAACCCTTCATGAGGTGTTCATAGTCTACCTCTAGAAGGGGCACTGTGAACAACCAGATTTACTGAGGCGACTCGTAGTGTTGGCACACTTTTCTTTATGTTCTTAGAGGTGCTGCTAGGTCTTCTGCTCCCCAGTGGCAACTGCTCTAGGCTGACATCTTGGAATGCATGCACTGATGCGTGTGCTTGATAAACTACCTCCTCCCCCTTCCCTGTGCGTTCTGACACAGTATTTATACTGTCTCTGTGCACCCCTAGGGTACAAGAGCATGTATCTATGTTTGGCACCTACTATACTATTTCTGTAAAGTGGACCAGTCATCATCTTACAGTGGATGCAGATTTTCATGGGATGAACAAATATTCATGCATTAATGAAGCCTATTAATGCATTAGAATTATTGCCCTTTGAATATTGGGTCTAAAGTTCCTCAGTGATATCACTGGGTTTTAGTGAAAAGATGCACGTGGGATTGCACACTTGTAACAATCAAGATAGGCAGGAGTATCACAGCATAATATTTGGGTCAATGTTTGTTCTTAGCACCATCATCATGGGTGTCGCATTGCAGTATTTAATGATGGTGTTTCAAACATCGAACTAGTTCATTTATGCATTATAAAGAGTGTGCATGGCCAGTGTTTATTAACCTTTTCTAGTGCATTGATAGGCAGTATTGGTTCGGCCTACAAAATGTCCGTCTTCCCTTTGTGTAAGTGACTGATTCTTTAGGGATATCTTCATTTTTTATATTTCATGAGATCTTAGAACAGCATCTTCCTGTATCTCAGAGAAACTTAACTAACAAAGTTCCAAGTGAGACATTGTGGAAAGTTCGAAAGTTAATATAAACTCTTAGCATTTTATACTTAATTTACATGAATACAATTAAGCAAAGTAACAAATGTGTTAATGCAATCATGCATAATAACAGACAAGTATGAGTTATGCCAGATCAATTACAGGTAGGACAAATACAAGAACGAATGAGCTAAACAAACAGCATAGCACTTAAACTAAAAAATCAGCGTAAAACATAACAAGGACATAAGAGGTAGACAAAGGGGGTAAGGATATGAAGCATAGAGAAGAGGACCCTGCACTTGACAGCTTACATTCTAGATCTACATTAGGCCGCAGTCAAGTCTATGATCTTTCTCTTCTAAACTGCAATAATTAATATTATGTTCGCAATGTGTTTCAGGACTCATTAACATGGAGAGTTCTACTTCATCCCAATACTCACCAGACCCTCTGGCATTGCAATTGGAGGAGGAAGACTATGTACCGATCGAAGAGATACCTTCAGAGCTGGAAACCGCACTTCGTTATTTGTCCATTATAATTTACAGCATAGCCTTTCTGCTGGGAACAATTGGGAATGGTTTCGTGATTTGGATTGCTGGATTTAGGATGAAGAGGACTGTCAACACTGTGTGGTTTCTAAACCTTGCCATTGCCGACTTTATCTTTACTTTTTTCTTACCTTTAAGTATTACATACACAGCGCTTGGATATGATTGGCCCTTTGGCATTCTACTTTGCAAATTCAACAGTACTGTAGCTTTCCTAAACTTGTTTGCCAGTGTTTTCCTGCTAACAGTTATCAGTGCTGACCGTTGCGTCTCCGTTGTGAGACCTGTGTGGGCCCAAAACCATAGGAGTCCCAAACTGGCTTCAATAATTGCATTTTCCATCTGGCTGGCTGCCTTTTGCCTCTGCTCCCCATACATGGCATTTAGGGATACTAGTAGAGATGATGAAACCAATGTTACACATTGCTATAATAATTATGCCTTCTCTACTGACTTTGAAGACATGGAGGTCGTAGCTCTCAGGTCCATGCGGCACCAGGTGATGATATCTGTCCGTTTTCTTTTTGGGTTCTTGCTCCCTTTTGGGCTTATCTTAGTGTTTTATTCTTTGATGGCTTTGAAGTTGAGAAGAAGTCAATTTTCATGGTCCAGTCGACCCTTCAGGGTGATGGCAACAGTCGTGGCTGCTTTTTTTCTTTGTTGGTTTCCATATCACATCCTTTCTGTACTTGAAGTCATTATGCACCACTGGGACAACAAAGGATTAAAATCTGCTGTTCTAATTGGAAGTCCTCTAGCTACCAGCCTGGCCTTCTTCAACAGTTGCTTAAACCCTTTCCTTTATGTCTTCTTGGGGAGGGACTTCAAAGAATCCTTGCGTAGGTCCATTTTTTCAGCCTTTGAAAGTGCATTTAGCGAAGAGCAGGGTAGAACTAACTATAGCCAGGGAAAGTTTAGATCTCTTTCAGACCAAGAGTCTCACTTCACCTGAATGAGCCTAGACACTTGTAATTAAAAATCTCTGTAGAAATGAGTTAAACGGTGATCAGAAAAAGTAAATTTTGAACACTGCTCTACTTAGTTACATGAACCTTGGAGAAGTTACTAGATATCTTACTAATATCACCTATAGTTAGTTGTAATCCTCTGGATCTTCAACCCTGGATCTTCCTCTGGATCTTCAACTGTTCATGGATATGAGATACAAACATAATTTAAAATAAAGAATTATCAATATCAGTTTTGCCACTTTGGAATGACAAATAACTTAAGTATCACAAGTAAACACTTGCTGTCTTCTAGATGAATCTAAGTTATAGATGGGTCATGTTTTGCAAAAAATGTGTTTTGCAAGTAAAATGGTGTTTCTATAGCAGGAGATCTTCTGTTTGATCACCGTCTGGTTTATGACAGGGAGGGAAGGGAGCATTTGAACCATGGGCTGTGCTTTTATTTTTGCAGTGTAGAGACATAGCTGAGGAATTGATGAAGCTTACTTCAGTGCACTTCATTGCATCCATGTGTCCGCTTGGCTGTAAACACTATGGGCCTAATTCATCAAGGTACGTAAATGCATTTTTTGCATATCATATGCAAATTTAATCTGCACATGCCCAGAAATGGACTAAACTCAACTAAACTCGGCAGCATTCAATTCATTTGTGTACGTAAAGGACACTTAGTACAGCCTACGATTCCTGGGAGGGAACGGGGTTGGGTAGGGTAATTCAACCATACTTAATGTACAGTAAGGGATAACCAAACTCGAGCACACTCAGCCACGTCCGATTCAAGCTTTGGGCATCTCAAAGTTGCTTGTTTTTTTGACGAATCTCTTGCTCCAACTACAGGACTGGTCAAAGTTCTGATTGCTTGTGATGACAGTCTCATATACATGCTATAACATGTGTTTGCAATCAGAGGCAACTGTAAAAATGGGTTTTATATTCAGTAGGTATTAAGATCATTCTAATAAATGTATTTTATTGAAAAAACAAAACCAAAAATATTTTTTTAAAAAAACCTGTTTTGTCATTAATGCTTATAATATTAACAGTTGACATTAGTTGAACATGTTTTTTTTTGGCATGTTCTTTTGCGAATGTCTAGTCCACATAGTCATTGGACGTATCCTGCAGTGTTTTATGTAGCAGAGCAGACCTACACCCGAATTCATCAGTGCACGAATCTTCAGATCCGTTCCTTGTTGAAACCAGGAGTACACAGAGCAGATTTACTCTGAATTCAAACGAACGCTGCGCTCCGCATGCGTGCCTTGATGAATTAGGCCCTATATTCATAATCATGAATATTCTGTAGAAAAAATAACCACTTTGCATTCCTTCATATAGAGGACTATTAGAGTAAAAATGTATATGGTATTACTGTGATCCACTTCTTCTGGGATCATGTGCCAAAATTGGAAGTTCATCCTTGAGTGTAAAGACAATAGTTTAGCCTCAGCTTGTTTGAGAATGCAACATGAAATACATTGGTAAGAAGTCAAAAAGAAAACGGAGTAGGTAGATGTTTGGCACCAGATTACGTTGAAGGAATTGTCTGTAGGACGTGTAAATAAACTGCAATAAGAAAGCAATGTTTCACTGTGCAGTTAAATTGTATTGCCTTTTCATTCATGAAATGTGACTTCAATATGTTTTACATGAAACTCGATCAAAAGTTTGAAACAAATGAACTTTGCTATATTTATGTGAAACTTCATCTTGCATCACTAACTTGGGTCAAAAAGTAAACTAGCCTGTTACGTAAATTAAACATACAGCAGATTTTTCAAATCCTCAGCAATTATTGTATTCAGTCTTCAGCCCCTGCACAGCCGTTATTTTCCCAGTTTTATAGATTTGTTTTATTCCGGATCTTTGGAATGTTTGCATAAGCACAGAGTATTTCAGGAGATGGGTGTGCTGATCATGCGGGAGGCAGTGACCCGTTCATTTGTGTGATTATGACAGAGAAGGCACAGTGGTATGCCACAGGGGTAGTATCATAATATGAGGTGGGACCCAGAGGTGATAAGAAAGCAACAGACTGAAAATTAGATAGTGGAAGTAGCAGGCTCATCCGACAGCACAGAGGCAATTGTCCCAATGTTGTATGAAGATTGGGGTGTAAAATGCACGTATATGAAACAAAGTTCACACATCAAACTTTTTCATTAGTGTTTTTCTTTTTTGGGTGTAGTTCAATTTACCAGTTAAAGTTGATGATGCTTATTTGGTCTTACGGTACATAAGAGAAAATAGCTTTTCTGAAAAAATGCAATGTACTCCTGTATTTTATCAAAGGGAACATTATCTATTGTAAGGAGACTGTGTGGAAACCATTCTGTATTGTATTCTACTAATGTATGTTTATTTTATTCATTTTAAGTGTATTTTTTCATGTTACAGTGTATTACTGTATCTACACAGTGTATTAAAGCAATTATTGGTCAATAACAAATTTCCTTTACTATTTTTGTAAACATGTGCATAAACTTCCACTTTATGCAACATCGTCATTTAACTTGTGTTATTTTATCGGGTTGGGTACAAAATTTAGACGGAAGAAATAATGACTCATCTTGTCAACATAAAAATGCCGGAAGGCTAAATAATGATATTTCAACGTCCTCGACACAGATAGAATACTGATTTTGCAACTGCTTATAGTAAAAATGACGAAACTGCATTGCCGGCGGGACTGGTGGCTATACAGCTGCGGGAACCATTGGCAGTAAACAGTGTTAAAAATAAATAAATATAAAAGACTCTAGACTAAAATACATGCAACTATACTGCAATGTTGAGACTGAGAATTTAAGCTGTACTGTGACATCGTTCCTTTCAGGTATAGTAAAACAATGTTCTCCACCAAGTGACCAGGAGGTGAAGCCCACTATTAGCAAAGATAATATCTTGCACATTTCTAAGGCCGGGAGGATGTCATTATTAAACAATAACCATTAAAAGTTATATTTTAAATAACATAAGGAGTGCTAATTTGTCCTTCTAACATGAACCTCTGTTCATTATTCGTTCTGTCCAAATATAACAGGACCAGCACCCCCACAAGCTATACGCTATAGATTTATATCTTGACATACATTGCATGTGGATGTTTTCTTCTAATCCCTGTGCAGAGCATTTCCCCCTTTAGTCACATTTCTAAGGCCTCAAGGTCTTACATCCTCAAGTAGTTCATAAATCCTTGGATAGGTACAGAAAAAGGAGGATGTCATACTGTGTTATTGTGAGAGGCCAGAGGAGAGTGGCCAGACTGGTTCAAGCTGAAAGGAAGGAAAAAATAACTTAAATAACCATGTATTACAATAGTGGTGTACAGAAGAGCATCTCTGAATGCACAGTACGCCAAACCTTGAAGTGGATGGGCCACAGCAGAAGAAGACCACACCGGGTTTCACCCCTATCAGCTAAGAACAGGAAACTGAGGCTACTGTAGGCACAGACTCACCAAAACTGAACAATTAAAGATTGGAAACATTTTGCCTGAGCTGATGAATTTCAATTTCTGCTGCAACATGCCTATGGTAGGGTCAGGATTTGGAGTAAACAGCATGAATCCATCATCATCATCATCACCATTTATTTATATAGCGCCACTGATTCTGCAGAGCTGTACAGAGAACTCATTCACATCAGTCCCTGTCCCATTGGAGCTTACAGTCTAAATTCCCTAACATACACACACAGACAGACACACACACAGACTAGGGTCAATTTAATAGCTGTCAATTAACCTATCAGGATGTTTTTGTGTGGGAGGAAACCGAAGCACCCAAAGGAAAACTATGCAAACACAGTGAGAACATACAAGCTCCTCACAGATAAGACCATGGTCGGAAATTGAACTCATGGATCCAGTACTGTGAGGTAGAAATGCTTACCACTGAGCCACCGTGCTGCCCTTGTGTCAATGGTTTAGGCTGATGGTGGTGTAATGGTGTGGGTTATGTTTTCTTGGCACTCTTAATACCAATTCAGTATAGTTTAAATGCTACTACCTGAGTATCGTCGATGGCCATGTCCATCCTTTTATGGCCAAAGTCCACCCTTAATCTAATGGCTACCGGTAGAATAATGCACCATGTCACAAAGCACACATCTACTCAAAATGGTTCCATGAATTTGACAATTAGTTCACTGTACTCCACACTCACCAGATATTAATCTAATAGAGCATATTTGTGATGTGATGGAGCTGGAGATTCGCAGCATGAATGTGCAGCTGACAAATCTGCAGCAACTGTGTGAGGACATGTCAACAAGGACCAGAATCTCTAAGGAATTTTACCAGCACCTGGTTAAATCTATACCACAAAGAATTCAGACTGTTCTGGGAAAAAGGGGTGGCGGTTCTACCCAATACTAGAATGGGCAGCGAGGTACCAAAACGAAACACAGGAGAGTAGTCACAGGAAGCCGAGTCAGAACCAAATAACACACTGGATCAGAAGTTCAGGAAATGCTGGAGCAGGAGTGAACCAATACTCTGGCACTAGACATGTGTCAGAGGCTGCTTTATATACCGTAAGGTGTATCCTGATTGAGTTAGGGAGATTTTGGCGGTAAGACATGCTGGCTGCAGACAGGTGAGCAGAGATAGCGTCCCGCTGCTAGGCAACAGGACATAGTTGCTGAGAAGGCGTCCGTCTCCTGCACCAAGTGTCAGTGCGGAGACAGCGCCTGACATGTACACAGCCAGCTTTTTACATTGAAAGTGGTCAGCAACAAGTCAACTATTTTCATATAGTAAAGGAGAATAGATTCTAATTCACCTGACGCATTTTACTATTCTGGGTATTTTCTCTGTAATGCATATGCTGAATATATTATTTGACTCTCTTTAAATAAACGTTGCCCAAACAAATCGGACCCTTAACTAACATTTGTTTAATTCAATTACCCCATGCAGGGCTGAAGTGTTTCTATAATAACATAGATGTATCATACATATATTCAACAATGCACATAATAACAGTAACGTAGGGAATAAAATACAAAATAAAAATTCCATAACTGGCTGGAGAGGAGAGGGTGGAGGGTGCAGGGTGCAGGCAGGAGAGGAGACAATACAGGGTACAGGCTGGAGAGGAGACAAAACAGGGTGCAGGCTGGAGAGGAGAGGGTGCAGGATGGAGAAGAGAGGGTGCAGGATGCAGGCTGGAGAGGAGACAATACAGGGTGCAGGCTGGAGAAGAGAGGGTGCAGGATGCAGGCTGGAGAGGAGACAATACAGGGTGCAGGCTGGAGAGGAGACAATACAGGGTGCAGGCTGGAGAGGAGAGGGTGCAGGATGCAGGCTGGAGAGGAGACAATACAGGGTGCAGGCTGGAGTGGAGAGGGTGCAGGGTGCAGGCTGGAGAAGAGAGGGTGCAGGCTGGAGAAGAGAGGGTGCAGGATGCAGGCTGGAGAAGAGAGGGTGCAGGATGCAGGCTGGAGAAGAGAGGGTGCAGGATGCAGGGTGGAGAGGAGACAATACAGGGTGCAGGCTGGAGAGGAGAAGAGAGGGTGCAGGGTGCAGGCCGGAGAAGAGAGGGTGCAGGATGCAGGCTGGAGAGGAGACAATACAGGGTGCAGGCTGGAGAGGACAGGGTGCAGGGTGCAGGCTGGAGAGGAGAGGGTGCAGGATGCAGGCTGGAGAGGAGACAATACAGGGTACAGGCTGGAGAGGAGACAATAAAGGGTACAGACTGGAGAGGAGATAATAAAGGGGGCAGGATGTAGAGGAGATAATACAGGGTGCAGACTGGAGAGGAGAGGGTGCAGAGTGCAGGCTGGAGAGGAGACAATACAGGGTGCAGGCTGGAGAGGAGAGGGTGCAGGGTACAGGCTGGAGAGGAGAGGGTAGAGGGTGCAGGGTGCAGGCTGAAGAGGAGAGGGTGCAGAGTGCAGGCTGGAGAGGAGACAATAAAGGGTGCAGACTGGAGAGGAGACAATACAGGGTTGCAGGCTGAAGAGGAGAGGGTAGAGGGTGCAGGGTGCAGGCTGAAGAGGAGAGGGTGCAGGGTGCAGGCTGGAGAGGAGAGGGTAGAGGGTGCAGGCTGGAGAGGAGAGGGTAGAGGGTGCAGGGTGCAGGCTGGAGAGGAGAGGGTGCAGGGTACAGTCTGGAGAGGAGACAATACAGGGTGCAGGCTGGAGAGTAGAGGGTGCGGGGTGCAGGCTGCAGGCTGGAGAGGAGAAAATAGTAGTTCCTAAATTTTAGCTCAGATACAATAACGGAAGAAACTCAGTAAAATTCTGAGCAGTATAAAAAATAGATATCATTGTACATCACTGCACTTATATTTTCGGGACGTTGGTGTAACATTTGTTACATTTTTGTTATTCCTGTAATAAAATCTGCTTTAATGTGATTAATGTCCATACTGACTGTGTGCTTCTCTTCAAATGTAAATATTCAAATGAATATTGCAGGACCTGTGATAGTGAGAAATGCCGGCTTTTTATTGTGCACCAGTTACATGCTGATACGGCAGTTTCATTCATTCAGCTCTCTCAGCTCACAGCAGGGCGCATGCAATATATCAGTGTGTGATGCTGTGGGCTGATGCACAGCAGCTCTATAATGGCTCCAAAGTTTATATTACTATTAAACAGCGAGCAGCCAAATTACAGCGTTTGATTGAGTGAGTGAGTGAGTGAGTGAGTGATTGAGTGAGTGGTCCCTTCACTGTGATCGGTGACTGTGCAGTCGTTCCTTTGGACCAGATGAAGAACACAGATCTGAAGTTAAATCGTGTCAGTGTGTACACATGTATCGGCAGACTGATTGGAACTTTAGTCCTTTGTAAAATCGTTAGTGATAACAAATTGGGCGAAGGTTTTTGTAGTGTGTACCTAGCCTATGGATTTGGTTACCAATGAAACCACAGGAGAGGAGTTATTAATTAGGGACTTTATTGCCTGTGAAACAATGTATGCAATATATTTTATTCAGTGTAAAGCTGGGTACACACTACAGGATTTTTGTCCAATAATCGGCTCAACCAGCCGACATATGACCACCGTTCGAAAGTCGAGTCAGTGTATGTAGTGACACGATGTTCGAACGTCTGCCAAAATGGACGATTGTCGCCTCATTTGGTTGGTCGTACCTTTCAATATATTTGTTCCAATCTCCTTTCCGTTGTGTAGTGTGACCGTTGTGTAGTATGTATAAACTTCTGACCAATCCATGACAATTCTCTGATACTTCCTTGACCTGTTTGGTCTTCAGTATGTAGCACAGATTACCCATAAAGTTAAAGAAGTCCAGGTTCTTTGAACATAGATGGAATATTCTTAAATTAGAAATGTATATTAGCCCGAAACACTTCTCCCATTTCCATCAAAGTATCCTACAAGATATTTATATTATTGATATAGAAATTATTACATTGACCAATAGAGCTGAGACTTTACCAACTGGATGTATACAGAATATTTAAGCTCTAGTGTCTCTTACCGGATGGTTTATTTAAGGCTATATTATAAGTGAAGTGTGCTTACATTTGGCCAGCAACATTGTGTTCCTGAAAACAAATTGTGGTATTGTTTACTCTTAGGAAAATCCAGGAGGAATAAGGGTCTGAGGGTCTTTTAGCTAATTATGTAAGGCTATAGACATCAGGGTAGGGATGGCAAATTCGGTGGTAGTCACATCCCCGACTACCTAAACCCAGACAACACCTGGCGCCTCCTTAAATGAATAGCGCAATGACAGTGTCGCGCTGTATACTTACGTCATTTTGGCCGGACGGCCTCTTCATGCGCCGTGTTTCTGTGAAGTCTGTTTTGCAAGCTGTTGGGGGAAACCACTATCGGTATGTCCTCCATCGTTGTTCCCATGTAGGCCTAATTGCTTGGGGCTTAGGACCTCGTTATTTAGCAACCAACCAGGAAAATTTTAGTCCGGGGGGCAAGACTCGACTCAGCAGCCTATTAGGAACATTTTAAAATGAAAAAAAATTCAGGTGGCCCAATGACCTTGCCCAAAGTAGTCCACGATGGGACCGGCCTGGGGGGCAGATATCCCCCAGTCCCCAGCCCAGCCTTCCCCTGATAGACATGTTGATTCTTGCAGATTAGTTTCTTTACATTCCATACTCTGTAATTGGCCCAATTCTCTAGTGAATTTTGTTTATTTTGTGAATTGTTGGTAAATCAGGAGTGATCCACAATTTAATTTGCTGATGGCCCAATTCTAGTAATTTGCTAATATCCAGTAATATTTGCTCACATGAGATAAAAATCAGGAAGACTAATTGTGGTCATTCTGACAGTTTAAATTTGATGCATCTTGCTCACGTGACCTCTGCGTGTATTGCAGTATTGTTTAGTAACAGGATACACAAACATTAGCAAATATAATAAGCCATGCGTAGAGGCTAATCCTATTACTGACCCTCCTTAGTGACTAACACTTCCTGTTCCTGACACTTATTATATTTAGAGAAAAAAAAAATCTGTTGTTTTTCTGGACAGTATTAACAGTTATGCACAAAAACACTATTGAGCACATCGGGTCCATTAATACAAACAAAGGGCCTCATTTAAAGTTGAGATGCACAAATTCCAGTACATGGCAAGCTGGCCAGCAGGCCCATCTTACCGCCTTGTCTGTTAAAAGCCAGTCTTAATTTTTTACTGTTTGTCCCCAATTGTAAAATTGTAAAGTTTTAGAGTATGCTGGCACTATATATAATATACTATATATTTTATAAATGATAATAATAATAATAATAATAATAATAATAATAATAATAATAATAATAATAACCTGTTCAAAGAATTGGCTTTATAATTTGAAAATTCATTGGAATTTTTACATTTTTGATCGGTTAGAAAAAAAAGGCTCTGTATTAGGAAAAGTCAAACAGGCTCAATAAGGTTCGAACCTCTTTGGAAAGTATTGAACCAGTTGACACACGTTTGAGTTAAAATTGATACATGGGGGTATATTTACTAAACTGCGGGTTTGACAAAGTGCAGATATTGCCTATAGCAACCAATCAGATTCTAGCTGTCATTTTGCAGAATGTACTAAATAAATGACAGCTAGAATCTGATTGGTTGCCCATGGATTTAATTACGAATGGTGAAGCTCAAATAATATTCACGGGAGCTGACATTCAAGCATAATGGGCCAGATTCGTTAAGGAAAGTAGGTAAGTAAGGCAAAACCATGTTGCATTGGAGGGGGAGATAAATTTAAAATGTGAAGGCAGATTTATATTTGGGGTAGGGCATGTCCTAGATCAACTTTAAATTTCAGTGTACAAATGAGCTATCAAGTATTTGTGTGCTACATGAAAAAACATACTGTATTTTCCTTATGTGCAAAACTTTAAACTAATCTGCACCCCTTGCATTGCAACATGGTCTCGTCCAGAAAACTTGAGTAAGAAAACTTACTCAATTATTTGCCTTTCTTTCCCTAATGAATCAGGCCTAATGAGTCTGCCATCCCATCTCTCACCCCACTTCTAATTTGACACTGATACACTCTTTCAATGTCTATGACCACATTCTGGGGCTCATGTAGAGGTGGATGTACTTTACTTAAAATTACACATTTCTGTACTGTGCATGCATAAGTTTTACAGTTAGGATCCCTTATGTCTGGAGAGGCGGAACAGGAGGGGGTAGCAGCGAAAAGCATAAGCCAAATACAGAACGAGCATGTTCATGTACTTGTGAATGACAAAGATCTATGTATTTAATTAAATTTTATATTCTAAATGTGGCTTGCATATGTCTTATTAAGTGTCAATACACTGTTCTCTGTTGTGTATATGACACTTTATTACATTATCGTACTGTGTACAAATAGGGTAATTCAACTTTAGAATTTAGACTTTTAAGTTACATATCTGTGCTTTCTTTACATTATCATGATGTATACTAGATGCAAATGCTGTCATGTACCGTTGGGTGCATCTGGAGATGTGTCTGACCATATGCACGTATGAAAAGAGCATTTACATGCATCTCTTCCTGCTTACATTCAGGGCAGAAATACGTCCAGCTCTACACAATCCCATCTGCTGCAAGCTGGTACAATTATGATATTCACAGGTGTCTCTCACAGCGGACACCCATACTCACAGTGCTCGATCCCCTGACAGGTTAGGTCAGCATCGGCATGCCCCATGTTCTTTCCGGAGCGCACTCTCTACAGCTCCTCTTTGCACACTAAATTATGAAGCCTTCTTCTCAGAACTCAGACACTCTCAGTCACGTAACAGTCCGTTTACTCGATGACTATCATTTTCGGAGGGGAAAGTACTCAGATTCAATCAGGGACCAAATTGCACATTGTCTTGAAAGGTTCCTCAAGCCTCCAAGCTCCTGGTTCTCAGATAACATCAGACCAGACCATATATGTCCCCCCTCCTGCTTCCCTAGAGCATTGCACTCATTCACACATCACAGGTGACATCACTCTTTATCTTTCTCCATCTATGTTCAAGGTTGGGTGGAACATACAGTATATATTATCAATTCAAACCTTCAAGCATTCTCTGAAAACCCCTTCTTCAGGCAAACTTACAATATTCCTCAACCCAACTAGCTTACCCTATTACTTGTCTTTACACAGTTCACACAAGACCACAACCCTCTGACCAACATTGCTGTGTGACTGGATTATACAGCCCACTAAGCATGTTTTACCTTTGCAATCTGGTTGGACCAATATGCAATATGGAGCACTTAAACTCATGTATCATACTCCCATTGTCCCATAGATTGTAAGCTTATGAGCAATGCCCTCTTACCTCTTTGTCTGTATTACCCAGTATTGTTTTATTTTATTGTGTTTATTCCCAATTGTAAAGCGCTACGGATCTGGCTGGCACTATGGAAATATATGTTGATGATCAACTGGAAAATATTAATTTTCTATGAAATATTTTAGTGGACATATCCTTTAATGCAGAGGCTTTACGTACATTGGAAATAGAACAAATTAATGTGTAACACAATGAAACACAGTGAATGGACCTAAGCTTCTGTGCTTAACTAGAACCCATAATAACGCCTTCACTAGACCCATGGGTAAGATTTGAGTCTAAATCCTCTTGACCAATGACAATGATCTATTACTTATTAACCTACTGTATTAGTGAGATACACGCGGCTCCGCCCACCTGTGTATGGACAGTTGAACATAACAATCATAGACTTATACAGAAATGTTGAATGTCACTCAAAATAATGTTTAACATTTATCATTGAAAAAGTCCTGTCCACCTTTGATTTCACCCTTCACCTATGTTTCCGATCTGCATCTCCGGCCACAGGGGGATGATTTTGGGTTTGTATTTAAACCCCTTGCAGTGCAAAATAGTTTAGTAGACTGCAAATAAAGCCCCTTTATTTATTTAATCAAAGAGTTGGTCTGGTGCCCATTATTGTTCAAACTTGTGCACAGCTATGCTTGTCGTGTATGCCACACTTAGCTATGGTCATGGGTTCCTGTTTCCTAATTTCCTACAATAATCTAAGAATAAGGAGAGACAGAGAGACACAGAGAAAATCAGTAACACAACTGTGTTGTGAATTATTCTTCCTGCTTGGTGGAAGGACTAAATTGGGGCAGGCATAGAGGTGGCACCGGGGCTACTGTGGACAGTGTAACCTGGGGGTAAATTTGATGAAGGAAGACAAGCACAGTCTACGGGCAACTGTGTAGTACAGCAGTGGCCAACCTGTGGCTCTAGAGCCACATGCAGCTCTTTGAGCTTTGAAATGTGGCTCCTGACTGGGATCATCAATGAAATATAGTGTTTCAGGTGCCGGCAGGGGTAGATTGGAAAACATTCAGCTGTTCGACTGACCGAGAGAAACCATGTCTTGTGACCTCCTCTGCACAATGTAGGGAGGTCACGGTGTCAGAGACAATCAGATCAGGAAAGGAAGAGGAGAGAGTGTAGTGTGCTCTTCCTCCTTGATCTGCGCGAGCTCCAGCGGCTAAGTGCTGAAGGTGGAAGAGGTAAATAAGGGGCATGTGAAGAGGCTATTAGGCAACTAAGGAGATGTGATGACATTTGGGGAGATATGATGGAATGTGTGAATGTTTATTGGTATGTGGGGAGGTCTGATGACATGTATGGGGAATTTGGGTATATCTGATGTCATGTGGGAAGGTCTTATGGCATGTAAATGTTGGGCAAAATGCGCAAAATTACTGTGCGCATGCGCTGCAAAGGACATACAACACAGAGTGCAACAATGTTCAATTCATCTTCGCGCACAAAGGACCCTTACTACAGACTACGATTAACGGGGCAGAAAAGGGAGAAGAATGGGTGTATGTACATAGCCTGTCAATGTAAAGTAAGGGCGTGCCGAGCTTGAATGCCCGCAGCAGCGTCCGCTTCAAGCGTTGGGCATATCAAAGATACGTTTTTTTCAGTCGTATCCCTTGCACCAGCTTCAGGTCTAATCTAAGTTCCGATTACTACTGATGACGGCTGAGTATGCCTGCTAGAACATGTGTTTGCAATCAGAAGCAACTGTAAAAAATGTATTTTATGTACAGCAGATATTAGTTACATCCTAATAAATGTATTTTATTGAAAAATAAAAACTGTATTTTTTAATGTTTTATTATGCTATTAATTGAATTTTTTTATTTCCTGTGCGTTCTTTTGTAACTTTATATTCCACATATGTATTGGACGTATCCTGAAGTGTCTTGACTGTTAGAGCAGACCTACACCTGTATTCATCAACAGACGTATCTTCACATCCTCTCCTTTTTGAATATGGAGTGCGTATATCTTATACACATGCGATTTGTTTTTTTTTGTTTTTTAAATAAAAGCACTTTATGTTTGTTTTGCATTTGGTAATGAATCAGGACCATTGTGTTAATGCTGTTTGTCCTAATATTAAAGTAATTCTATCGTTTTTAAACAAGCATTGCCCAATCAATTGTATATGTTTCCATAGCACATGGTGGTTTATTTTAGCAGATGTAAATAATCAACAATTCAATACATTATTATTTTATGATAAAGTACAGTACAGCACAGCCAATACCAAAAGTTACATACATACATACCGCTGCAATCGCTGCACTTCCATGGGTCCCAATGGAACAGTGTATCTGTTAGATAACTGTGGTCAGAGTAGCCTGACCCTGGTGGGGGATGCAGCTAATATATACAGTCATTGTTTCATTGTGAACAATAGAGATGACGTAGCTTGCTTCTATAGGTCCAGGCACAGGGTGGCTTCAGGGTAAACAGTTCATAGGCTGATTCAATCTAAGGAATCCAAAGGAGGGGGTCGTCTCTCCAGGGGGTCTGCTCCTTTCATAGCCAGCATCATACAAAGGATTATTCCCTAATACCAATAACTAAAGTATGCAATGTGCGATCTCTTCGCCGACTGCACCGGACAGCTGCTGATGATTAGGGCTTCAATATGATATCAGGCATGACACCTTTCCTATAACCTAAACCATTAATAACACTAAAATGTACATATAATCATATTATATAAACTAATAATAAACCAAATGCTATCTGCTCATAAATTACAGTGTAACGGAACCAATATGAATTGTATAAATAACTAAATGTTGTAATGCTAGTGTGTGCGTGCGTATTTTACCGTGCGATCGCATCACGCCACGTGTTACCTGGCGTACGCTTCGCAATACGCACGGCAAACCAATATTAAACCAATATACTTTCGTTCATCCAATTATACGACTTCAACACAAATTACCTCTGTAGGGCTCACATCTTATTAGCAATTACTGAAATTGTGAAATAACTTCCTGAAAGGGGATGTCCTAATGATTAGAATACTTCCCTACGTGATTCAGTAAATTCAGCAGAAGTGTTGTCACCACTGAGGGTCTATATTAAATTTTTTGTGACAGAACAAAAAGAAAACATTTCTAGAAATTAGAGGGGACAAGCTACATCAAGATTAACAAGTAAGTAACTGACTAAACGTTATTCTTACTATAAATCCATGCACAATATTGCACTTGCACCTATAACCATATACATAAATATATACACACTCAGATGTATTTGCAAATGTTCTCTATGAAGACACTTTGTTCTCTGCAAATTATTTTTAAGAGATATTAAAATGTTTTTACAGCTATTCAAAATAGGCAAAAAAAACAACAGTTAAAAAGGATACCACAAGTTTCTATTAAAAATGCAAAGACTATTACAGGGAAAAAACAGCACTAGATGTCTACAACCAGCAAATAAATTTAAAATTGTAAAATGAATCGAAAACATTTATCAGATATAATATCCAAATAAAAAAAATAACGTGATTAGAGATAAACTTGCTAGCCTCATATTAAAACAAAAAACCCCATCACAATGTATTATTCCATATTAATGTAAAATTAAACCAATGGGTTAAAATATAAAATAAATACTATATAATTGCTGTACTGTAAATGCAAATACTATTGCTGTATGTAAAAAAAAAAAAGGTCACCAAAATTAATAAATACATACTAGCTATAGCTACTTTGATATTTTGTTATCATAAATTATAATGTAAATTCTAATAAAATCTCTTTTTGGGTCGATGCTGTGGGACCCTGAATTCTACACTAGCTCTCAAACACTGCGGTGTGACAATAAAGTTTGCAGTCCTCTATAAAGGTCACAAGCCTGTAAGCTATAAAAGAAAATTTCACTTTCTTTTAGCTCCATATATAGAGCTATGTTTATATGTCTATATATGACTTTTATAGACGTATATAAAAAAGATGTCACAAATAAAAATTTTTTTTATTATAGGCAACTTTTCAACTTATAACTATCAAAATATATGTTTTACAATAATAATAATAATAATAATAATCTGCTCTCTTAGAAATTTCAGGCATATTAGTCATTAAGAGTAAAGCGGCTTATTGATTAACAAGAGATAATTTTGTAACTCTGAGACAAAATGTTTATCTCTGTTTTATGAAACTATTTTTGACTGTACGATATACAGTAAATAGCACTACTGTACAGTATAAGGACACTTTATTAACCTTACGTTAAGTATGCGTTACTAAACTGCAATTAATGCTAATGGGGTCAATGACAAACCAAAAAAATATAGGGACAGTGTGGCTACAATTGCTGCATGTTTACATTTTTATTACTTTATACACTTTTTATTTGTGGAGTTCAATAGTGAAATGAACACGGTCTTCCAACAGTACGAGGCACCTATCCATCTGGGAAGATCTTGGTGTCAAACACATCTCCAACTAGCTTATGTCACACATACATTAAACGTTTAGAACACCAACATTATGCTGACAGAGCAATAATCCCACCTGCAAAGCATGTAGCTTGATTCTTTTTTGCCAAATATATATGAAATTCGGTAGCTGCTTAAACTTAGTCGTATGGTATAGGCGGCAGAGTTTCTTTAATATTTACCCACTTGAATTTATTGATTGAGAAAGGAATGAAGGTAGTTTAAGTGACTTTTTTTTTTTTACTTTGCTTTTTGAGTAGATCTAGATCTCCTTCTATATTTTATCACATAATCAACAAACTAAATTCTGCTAAAAAAAACCCAAAATATATTCACATCTACTCCCCCGCCCTAAAGAACATCAGGAATGTTTTTGTGTCTGACCAGAAATAGTAAGAATGTCCAAATGTTCACACTAAACAAGTACTTCCCTCATTTAAGAAAATATACTCTGTGATGGGTGAATAGAGGAAGCAACAACATACAGTGTCCGTATCATCCCCTATAAAGGTCGTTTGTTTTAATGTGGGTTATGATGGGGTTACTCAATCCTGCATGAAATGTCATTTACCAGCTGCAGAGTCCTCTGACACACAGCGCAATTAATTGTGTGCAAACGTGTCTACTGCCCCACCTTGTTTATATATAGGTCCTCACTACACTTCTCCATATCAAAGTTCTACCTACAGTACAATCCCCAGTGGGCCACCGTCATTAGTTAATACTAGTACACTTGTATCTTAAAATATTACTTGTTGGAGCCTTAATTATCTTGTGATTCATCTTTTTAGCATCAGCACCACCCAGTGGCCCATTTATGAAAAGCAAATGTATGGGGAGCAGCATATGCAGTAACAATATAAAAAAACTGGTGTGCTTTAATTACACCATAACTACATAAATATGTATATATATATATATATATATATATATATATATATATATATATATATATATATACAGTATTTATACATTTTTGTATCAGGTAACAATTAAGCCATTTCCCTAATTTCCTTGAATTAAACATGCTATAGGGATCACATAGGCATAAACACAGTTGTGTTTGCCAGGATTCAGTTGGAGATTTATTGAGTCTTTATTTTGCATGTTACAATTGTATATATATATATATATATATATATATATATATATATATATATATATATATATATTTATTTATTTATTTTTTCAACACATTTATTATTACACTTTGCCTATAAATATGCTTCCCTGTATAAATAGCTTTTTCTATAGAAATAGGTGTGTAATTTCAAACTGTTATTTGTACTGCAGACCTGTTTTGTTTTGTTTTTTTGTGGTTTTTTTTAAAAGCTTCGTAAATGACCTTTATGGTGTTTGCCTTCATGACTATATGACTATTTTGTAATAGCGATGTGCACCGGCGACTTTTGGTGTCTCGTGTTTTGTGTTTTGGATTCGGATTTGCTTGAGGTTTTGGGTTCGGATTTGTCTCGCAAAACACCTGCCGAAAGGTTTTGGTTCGGATTTAAGGTTTTGGATTCGGATTTTTTTTGAAAAAAGCATAAAAAGTTCAAAAATCAAGTTTTTGGGCTTATTTGCACTCCTACGCTATTATTAACCTCAATAACATTCAATAACAATCATTTCCACTAATTTACAGTGTATTCTGAACACCTCACAATATTGTTATTAGTCCAAAACGTTGCAACGAGGTATCTTTCTGGACTGCGTAGTGGAGTGATCCCCACAATATAGTAAGAAAACCATCAACTGGTCTTAATCGCACCAAAAAATGTACCTGGACTGCGTAGAGGAGTGGTCACCACAATATAATTTAAAAACCCTGAACTGGTATGAATCGCACCAAATAATGTACCTGGACTGCATAGAGGAGTGGTCACCACAATATAATAAGAAAACCATCAACTGGTCTTAATCGCACCAAAAAATGTACCTGGACGGCGTAGAGGAGTGGTCACCACAATATAATTTAAAAACCATCAACTGATCTGAATCGCACCAAAAAATGTACCTGGACTGCGTAGAGGAGGGGTCACCACAATATAAATAATAAAAAACCCTCCACGGGTCTGAATTCCCCCCAAAAAAAATCTGGACTGCGTAGTAGGGTGGCCCCGGTACCCAATTTGATACCGGGGCCACAATATAATTAATACACCCTCAACTGGTCAGAATTCCACCAAACAAGTATCTGGACTGCGTGGTGGGGTGGCCCCGGTACTAAATTTGGTACCGGGGCCACAATACCTCCTCCAACTTCCAAGTGTAGTGTTTATAACATATTAACACTACACTAATTCTAGCACGTCAATACCTCTTGTTTTAAATAATGACAGGGCATTTAACTTTTGATTTAATTTTTTAAATTTGTTGACATTTTGTTTTACTTTTTGAACATGGCAAACGACTGTTGAATGGTCACATAATGCCAAAAAAAAGAGTTGCAAGATGGAATTGTCCTTGGGCCCTCCCACCCACCCTTATGTTGTTGAAATAGGACATGCACACTTTAACAAACCAATCATTTCAGCGACAGGGCCTACCAAACAACTGTGGCTGAAATGATTGGTTTGTTTGGGCCCCCACACCAAAAAAACAATTCATCTCTCCCTGTACAAACTAAACAGGCTCTACTGAGGAAAGATGTCGTCCTCATCCTCAACCTCTGATTCCTCTCCCCCTACAGTGTGTACTTCCTCCTTCTCACACATTATCAATTCGTCCCCGCTGGACTCCACAACCACAGGTCCCTCTGTACTATCTGGAGGGCAGTGCTGTACTTCATTGAGGAATTGATTATTCATTTTTATAAACATCATTTTTTCAACGTTGTGAGGAAGCAACCTCCTTCGCCGCTCACTGACCAGGTTCCCCGCTGCACTAAAAACTCTTTCCGAGTACACACTGGAGGGGGGACAACTCAGGTAAAATAGAGCCAGTTTGTACAGGAGCTTCCAAACTGCCTTTTTTTCCTGCTAGTAACAATATGGACTGTCTGACATGTCTATTTGGATGGTGTCATCAAAATAATCCTCCACCATTTTTTCAATTGTGACAGCATCCAATGCAGCAACAGTAGACATGTCTGCAATGATTGGCAGGTCCTTCAGTCCGGACCAGATGTTATCAGCATCCCCGCCAGCGGGTCTTTTAGGAAAACTGAGCTTTTTCCTCGCAGCTTTATCCTCCAAATTTTTGTTTTCCATTATATGTAGCACAAGAGAGAGTACCCCTAAGCCACACACACTCGGCAAAGCCTTTAAAAATTATATGCGGCACAGGAGAGTACCACTGTACTTATACTGCAGAATCAGTGAATTTTGTAATATTGCAGTACCACTGGACTTATACTGCAGAATCAGTGAACTTTGTAATATTGCAGTACCACTGGTGGACTTATACTGCAGAATCAGTGAACTTTGTAATATTGCAGTACCAATGGACTTATACTGCAGGATTGTTTTTGGATATTTTTTTTTAAATTATTTTTTTTATAACTTTTTTTAAATTTTTTTATAACTTGGGAATAATGGGGAAATAACAATGCCCTTAGAAGGACAGAGCACAGGACACAGCACCACTGGACTGAAGAGGACACAGCACAGGACCCAGCAGCACCACTGAACTCAGAAGGACAGAGCACAGGACACAGCACCACTGGACTGAGCACAGCACAGGATATAGCAGGGCAGAGGACACCTAACACAACCTCCCTCTACCCTGATCAATGCCTGAGTGA